>NW_024824042.1:0-1669 GCF_019175285.1 Sceloporus undulatus
ATTACCTATAAAGCCCTAAATGGCTTGGGCCCAGGGTATCTAGAGGACCACCTCTCTCCATACAATCCGCCCCGCACACTCAGATCATCTGGGCAGCAATTGTTAAGAGCTTCAGAGGTCAAATGAGTTTCTACCTCCAGGAGGGCCTTTACCACCTTGGCCCCCAACCTCTGGAACTCGCTGCCTGCCGAGCTCCACTCGGCCACCTCCCTAGCCCAATTTAAGAAGGGTCTGAAGACGTATTTCTTCGAGCAGGCCTACCCCTGACTCTCGCCCCAGAATACTCTCCTCCCTCTCCCCCCTTCGTCAGCATTGCTGAGCTGGCATAAGTTTTTTTTTGTTTTTATTGTATTGTTTTTAATGTATTTTAATTGTATTGATTGTTCCTGTTGTACACTGCCCTGATTTCAAGAAGGGTGGTATAGAAATAAACTATTATTATTATTATTATTATTATTATTAACATTTTCTTCTTTTTACTGTTAATAAACATGGCTGCCTACATTACTACTGTCTGGGAATGCTGCCAACACACACTCACATGGCTGATAAGAGCCTGCTGGGCAAAAGGTAAACAGGTCAAGTTGTCAAGAAGCAGTTCCTCAACAATGCCAATAGAATAAGCCACTAGCCAATCCACAGTTCAGGATTACAGAGAGCAATACTCCCAGTCCTGTCCGAGGCCAAGAGTGCCAGAGAGTTGATCAAAGTATCCAGTCTGAGGTCAAGGATTCAAAGGCAGTCAAGGGTCTAGGAAGCCAGGAGTCAGATCAAGCAGCATTCACTAATAAGAATTAATAGTCTCTGGCAAGAGAGCTCAGCGTCTACCAAGTGTCTTATATCTAGCTCCCTTATCACAATGTGAAATTGAAGGCTTTCATGGATGGCATCCATAGTTTTTTTGTGGGTTTTTCAGGCTATGTGTCCATGTTCTAGAAGAGTTTAGATGCTGGCAAAATGTCTGGAAGAAACTCTTCTAGAACATAGCCACATAGCTTGAAAAAAACACAAAAATCCCTTATCACAGCTGCTGATTGCCTAATGGCGGGTTACAGACCGCCATTAAAGTACGGACTCAGTTCGTACTAGGGTTAGGAAGGTGCGGTGCTTCCACACACCCCTAACCCTAGTACGGACTGAGTCAGTACAAAATGGCGGCTCCTCTTCCACAAGGGGGCCGCCATGACAACATCACGATCGCACCGCCTCAACACGGGGCGGCGCGGACGTGACGTCATCGGTCCACGCCAGGGCGCCTAGGGCGCCCTTTCCGCGGACCAGGAAGGAGCTCCGTTTCGGAGCTCCTTCCTGGTTTGCGGCGCCGCTCTGCTTCGCTGGGTGCAGCCTTCAGATGGCTGCGCCCAGAGAAGCAAGAGAGAAAGGGGCCAAGCGGCCCCTTTCTCCCCCTCCCTGCCACCGTGGGGTGTCCTTGGGGCTTGAAGTCCCAAGGACACCCCTTTTCAGGCTGCGGGGAAGGGGCCTTTTGCCGCTTCCCCGCAGCCCAAAAAGTGGCGGATCGGGGCCTCAGCGGCTGCCGCTCTGCACACTGAGGCCCCGATACAGCGGGGAAAGGGGTGGGTGCAGCCCGCCCCAAATGGGCGGTCTATAACCCGCCCATGAGTGTTTCTCAGCAAACCTCTTGGAATGCCAAAGGCACACCCTTTCTGAT
>NW_024824043.1:0-1669 GCF_019175285.1 Sceloporus undulatus
AAAGGGTAAGGCTGGTCCCAAAGGAAAAAGAGCCCTGTAGTTCAGCTTTCTTCCTCTGGTGACAAATCTGATGAATTTCCTTTGGATGACATGTTAGCTTGGATTAGGATCCTTGAGGAAGCCTGTGGTTCTACATCATGTTCTCTTCCCTTATCCCAGTCTTCCCATAATAAAAAGACACCTAAGCAGGCTGTTCTTCATGACAACATTAAATCTCACATTCTTGCCTTGGAACAGGAATGGGCAAGTACAGGAGGTGCATCGTCTCAAGTACCCCAATTTGTGACAGGCTAGGAATCGGTGACACCGGCTGAGCCTGAGGAAGTGGTCCAACCAGCTGTGATTCTGTCAACATCTGGTGAGACACAGCTACAGTTTAGCAACCCTCCTGCCGGTTATTCTTGGCCTTGGGGGTTCCCCATTAGCCCTCAGCCTAATAATAATAATAATAATAATAATAATAATAATAATAATAATAATAATAATAATAATAATAATAATAATAATAATAATAAATGTCCCAGACTGCCAGTAGCAAGATGGGAGACAAGTGTGTCACTATCTAGGTGGCACTGCATCCCAGCCTGTGTAGGAACAGTTGTCAGAGCCCTCACTCACAGGGGCTCTGCATTTTTGGCCGCCTTTTGATCTGTGTTGTACTATGTCTCCTTATCAATCAGGTTATGCAGGTGTTTCCTCACCTGACTTCCTGATATGTATTGGCCAGCAAATAACCCAGCTTTTGGTTTGTCGTTGAGGGCTCAGGTGTTATCATCCAGATAAGCTGCAGAGGTGGTCTGGGGAAAGACACCAGATGCAGCTTCTCCTACACTTGCTTGTTGTTAGAAATTAATTGTAATTCCACTAAGAATTTAATAAATAGGTCAATAAATGGCCCTGTTTTATCCCATTTGGTGTTTGGTCTCATTATTCTGGGACTGGGTATGAAATTAGGCTGAAGTGTGAAGTTTGTGGATGGAGGCAAGAATACATGAATCCAAGGGCCATGGATGCAACAGTAACCTAAGGAAGGCTGATACATATTACCAAAAATGTTGCACAAATTGAGCAATGTTGCACAACAAAATCAGGTGTAGCTGCAGCTTCAGTTCACCTGAGTTTATTTTCCTGTTGTGTAACATTTGGGTTGCACAACTTTCAAACCAGCAAACGCTGAAGCCAAAATGTAGTATACTTCACTATGTTGTTTCAGTTTTGCATCATCTGTACTTTCCCCAAGAATATAGTAAAAAGCAGTGATAGAGTGTCCCATTGGACAATTAAAGTGGTAGGATTTGGATATTATTATGTATTGCAGTAACACTCTCTGTTAAGCCTAAGGTTTGGTAGAATGATACATTATCCCATCTACAACCTTTCTCTGACTTGACCAGCTCTCCATATTCTAAGACACATAGATCTGAAGGACTTCCTCTTTATGTCCTTCAAACCATCTTGCAGAAATCTAAGTCCAGGACCTTCTGAATACAAAGCATAAGCCCTTTTGCAAAACAACCTTCTTTGTAATTATTTGAATCCTGCTGTGAATTACAGGTGAAAACTGAAGAAAAACATAGTGCCAGTGAACCTTACTTCATCTAGCCGCAAAATCAAATGTGTGCTGCATAATATAAACCCTGTACATTTCTCAATAAAGCAAAGTTATTTT
>NW_024824044.1:0-1669 GCF_019175285.1 Sceloporus undulatus
CCATCTATAACATGCAAACTACAAGAATGCTTCCATGCATCTGAAAATGTATTAGTTCTACAAGACCTAAAAAGGTAAGCAGTGTCTCTGCCAGCAATGATAAAAAGCAACATTCATCTTAAAGGCTGGCTATAAAGCTGAAAACCTTTTGGTTTTCTAAAACATTTGCTGGATTTTGTTGCAATGCACCTGATTAGAAGTTTTTATATTCCTGAAGAAATGTTGTAAATCACTTTTTAAATATTGGTGAAATTGAATGTTTTTAGATTTTTATCTTGCTTTGCCTTCAGTGCCCAGCATTGAACAGAAAATGTATCTCGTGCATAGTAGAAATAATATAACATGAGAGTGGGCCTTTACAGAATATTAGCAGTTGTAGAGAAAACTTAGCCTCTTTTTACCGACTCAGGTGATAACTGGGAATGGAAACAGCAGAACTTGCTAGTATTTTGGATTTCAGCTCCTTGAATCATTGAGCCTGCACAACCCCTATAATTCCCCACACAGTTCCTTTTACTCTTTTGCAACTGACTGTGCCTCCACAAATAAAATGTAGCATGAATTGCCAGAGGGGAAGTGATTCTCCATGTGTTGTTGGTCCATAAGTTTCAAACAAAACTCTTTTTGATATCTACTTCCCTCCTTTTTTTCTGGGCTTGTCCTTGGTGAGGCTGTGGGAAGTAGCAGGAAAACAGGCCCTCTGGGCAGAGCAGGACTAAGACATTTTGCTGCTTGAGACAGACAAATATCAAACTGCCCCCTGCCCTCTCCACTTCAAGGAACATTTACTCTGCAAGTTGGTTGTATCCATCACTTGAGTTTGAGGATGTCACAAATAGGACTCTTAGATAGTAACAAAGACTATAGATAAAAAAGAAAGAAAGAAAGAAAGAAAGAAAGAGAAAGAAAGAACTAAAAAATAAAATTAAAGAATGTTGTGCCTTTTCATAGCACCCCAAATAATGTGCCTGAAGTCACTCCCATACTCTACCTAATAGTAGGGCCAGCTATGCCTTTGGCGATCCAATTCCATCCTTGGTCTAGTCAATTGCAGGCCTTTTAATTGATTCTCATGCTCCTTGCTTATGGGAGGACTTTACACGTATGCAGGGGAATCTCCCATGTATCAAGAAACCCCACCATCTCAGTGTGTGGTTCTCTTTCACATTCTCCTACTTGGCACAGTGCCACTATGTTTGCAGTTAGAGGGAATGATAAAATGACTTGGGCCTTCAGGCATCTGGTTTGAATATTTGGAACTCTTTTAGTCCTGATAGTTTTCATTCTCTCTCTCTCTTGTTGCTTGACTTTTACCACCTCTGTTTTCACACTTACTTCTATATCCTCTGTCCTTTACAAATATGATTTGTAGGATTATAGTTTATGGAAGGCAGTTGTATGTCACATGTGTGCATTGATATTGCTGAAGGTTTGTTTATTTTGTATTGAATTACCACCAGTTTCCCCCCAAAAGATATTTTATTTAAATTATTATCCAATAAAACAACACCAGTTGTTTTCAGTATATGCTATATTTGGGTCCAGTGTGCAGGAGAGATTGTTTCATCTTCATTAAAACTTTGAATTTCACTGAAAGCCAAGAGTATTATTATTAATTTATTAATTTAGATATTTACATTCTCTATTTTATCCAAAGATCTCAGAGTGG
>NW_024824045.1:0-1669 GCF_019175285.1 Sceloporus undulatus
GCTTTAACTATAGTACTAGGGAAAGAAGTTGAAAAAAATTAGTAGAATATAAGAAAATTCAATTATCATGGTTTGGAAGAATAGCATTAGTTAAAATGAAAATTTTATCACAATTAATTTTTTTTATTCAGAATGATACCAATTAAAATATCAGAGGTAGAATTAAGTAAATGGCAACAGTTACTAAATGCATATTGTAATGGAAGAAAAAGAAATAGATTAAATAAACAATTTTGGTACGAATCCTAGAAAAAGGGAGGGTTAGGCCTCCCTAATATAAAGGGATATTATGAAGCCAGCCACTTAAGATATGTAATAGAAGGTATGTTGGATGTACCAGATTTGGATTGGTTAGAAATGGGAAAAAAAGAAATAGATATGAAAATAGAGAATTTTTAAAAAATAATTTAGTAGGAAAGAAATTAAAGAAATTGAAAACCCATTTATGAAAAATATATTAGAAATATGGAATAAATATAAAAAAGATTAATGAATGAAAATTGAATGATAACACCAATAATAATGGAAAAATCATTTCCAAAAAATTTACAAGATTTATTAGATAAGTAATTAGAGGAAAGGAAAATAGATAAAATAGAAAATTGGATGGAGCCAAAAATAGGAAAAGAAAATATAAAAGAAAGACTTAGGGGAATAAATGTGTCCTGGTTACATGTTATGCAAATAGAACAATGGTTTAAAAATTGGAAGGAAAAAAAAACATAGGGGAAAATATACACAATTTGAACAAATAATCCAGAAAGGAAAAAAAATTGCGGAAAATGAAAATATGAAAGGTATACTAGTAAAATTTATAAAATATTAATGGAGAATAAGAGGAAAAAATTAAACAAAATTATTTTAAAAGAAATACGGGAAGACGAATTAGGATGTAAAATTTGTGATAATGAATGGAGTAAAATTTGGGGGAAAAGACATTTGAAAAATGTATCGGTGCGAATTAAGGAAAATTATTATAAATTGATTTGGAAATGGTATTTGACACCAGTGAGATTACATAATATAAACAAAGATAATTCTAAATATTGTTGGAAAGGCTGTCAGGAAGTAGGATCATATCTACATATAATGTGGTGTCAATGTAAATATGTACAAAATTTTTGGGAAATAGTAATATTAGAGACAGAAAATATTATGAATGTAAAGATATATAGAAAACCAAATATAGTATTGTTATCAATATACAAAGAAGTAGAATGGAAAAAAGAAGAAAAAACCTTGTAACAAATTTGTTTACTGCTGCGTGATTAATCATAGCAAGAATTTGGAAAACAAAAATAAATGTGAAATTGGAGGATTGGTATAAAGAAGTTTGGAAGTTAGCGATTAATGACAAATTAACATATAAATTGAAAGTAAAAAAGGATTATGGAAAAGAAATGATTTTGATGAAATATGGAAAAAATTATTGAAAATGTACTAAGAAAAGAAGATGGGAAATTATCTCGACAGGAGGAGTTGAAATTTTGGATGGAGTATAAAGAAGGGAATGGCTACAGGGGGAAAGGGGTGCACTGGGGTGATATTTTGTTTTTGTTTTTAAATGTATAAGATGCAAAAGTACATGCATGTATGGAAAGAATACTAAAAGTTGTTTTGTGAAATTTAAAAATATATTAATAAAAAAGGAGTGCTTTGACTGTGTCTT
>NW_024824046.1:0-1669 GCF_019175285.1 Sceloporus undulatus
CTTTTGGTATACGTTTGGATGTGGACCATTGATCAGAGGATTCCAAATCTCACAGATATAGAGCCTTCCTGAGATATTCGGTGTTCGCTTCCTAACAAAGGGGTTTTGGGCCTCATAAAGGATTTGGGTCAAAAGAGGAGGGGTCTCTAATAGGAGGGCCACTAAGACGACGATTGTCCCCAAACTACGCCAAAAGTTGCAGTGGTTTTGGTCCTATCTCAGAAGCAGATTCCAGATGGTGAAGCTTGGGGACAGTTGCTCCTCCAAAGGAAAGGGAAAAAGGGAAAGGGAAGGGGATCAGGCCTCTGGGAGCCAGGAGGGGAAGGCAGGAGCAAGCCAGGATTGCCTAGTTCTGTGCGGAGACGAAGGGACTTCTGGGAAGGGCCAGGAGAGATGCCTTGGGGATTGGGAGGCAAACACCAACCTCACAGATTTTAAGGACTGAACTGGTGAGAACCGGCTCAGACCCTTCTTTTCAGACATATTTAGGGGTTCCATTTAGCAATTACAAGCAATGCATATGAAGAGAGGAAATGGCAACACATACATTCCTTTTTCTTTAATGTTTCTTTTCCAACCTGAGCTTGCTTAGCTTCATGGTTGATTCCAGAGGCTCTTTGTCATTCAAAATTCTGGAGTCTGGGGAGGACACTCCCAAGTGCTATGACAGTGATGGTGAACCTATGCCACACGTGCCAGAAGTGGCACTTTGCCCAGCCCCCTTCCTCCCCACTTATCCTTCCTGCCCTCCAAGTAACCCAAATGGGGCACTTAGAGAGCAGGGAAAGGTCCATGGGGAGGGAGGCACGGGGGCTGTCCTGCTCCCTTCCTCTCCACTTACTCTTCTTGTCCTCCAAGTGTCCCAAATGCCCGTGTGGAAGGGTGCTGCAATTTTGTACGCGCTCAGCGCGTACTAGGGTTCAGCGGCGTCTAGAATAGACGCTCCTTTCTAACTCTAGTACGCCCCTTCCTAACCCTAGTATGTGCAGAGCACGTACTTTCGGCACGTCTGTAATGTGCCCACATTAATTTAATCTCACATAGGGAGGGGTGAACGTGGGGCTAAATCACCTTCCTCTCTTAATGCTGAGATTCAGTCTTGTCTGTCATTGTCCTTGTTTACAGAAGAACTTGTCAGTCATGAGAGAGTCCACACAAGAAAGAAGTCACATAAATGTCAGCACTGTGGGAAACATTTTGCTTACAAGTCAGTCCTTGTCAAGCATCTGAGAGTCCACACCAGAGAGAAGCCATACAAGTGCCAGCATTGTGGGAAATTGACTGTGGGAATTGGAGGTGGTGGCTAAGTTTGGAAGAGGGTGGAGTTTTAGGTTTTCGTGTTTTAATGTATTATTTGGCTTGGGGTGGGCAGTTCTGACTGAAATGCTGAATTTCTGACTCTGGCCTGATTTAAATGGGCCTTTGCGCAGCCCCCATACTGTTCTAGGGGTTGACCGAGAACGTGGTGTCCATACTGGCCTCACTCCTAGCACGTGATAGGGGCATCAAAATGGCTGCGCCCTGTATACACGGGCACTGCCATTTTGACATGATGGACGTGTAACGTATGCACGTCCCGGCGCCTTTGTGACAATGCAAGTGCGCCATTGGCGCCTTGCAGTGCCACAAAGGTGCCACAAGAAGAACCTTTTTTTTTGCGGGTTCTTTT
>NW_024824047.1:0-1669 GCF_019175285.1 Sceloporus undulatus
AATAGGATGAACCAAGAGAACCAATGAGAATGATGTACACGCCTACTGGGTGGAAACAGACAACAGTGGGTGGTATCTTGCAATGACTATAATAATGACTATGCATCCCAATGTATTTTGTGGGTTGTAGAGTGGGTAGTAGTAGTGGATAGTGAGGAGTATAGTATTGTTGTATTGGAGTTGTGTTGGATAGTTTTGGAGCTGTATATAGTAGAATAAAGTAGATCTTTTATTTAAGACTACTGAGTTGTCTGGTGTCTTGGGTGAAACTACAAGAGCCAGCTGGATCCTGAAGAAGGGTGAAGACTTCTGTGGAAGCAAGAGTGAGAAGGCTTGGAGAGTTTGTCGGGGTCTTCAGCCTATTCTCTGTAACTCTGCTAAGCTATAACCACTGGCCAAAACTGGTCAGCGCGGTGCACAACCAGGTGGTGAGTTCAAGCCAGAGGTGAAGAGCTACAACTCCCATCATCCCTGACATTACAGACCAACAATGCAATATGTGTGACTCTGTGTGTGTGTGTGTTTGTGTGTGTGTATGGGGGGTACTTTCAATAATTATGCCAGTCAGGGGACTAGGTCCAAAATTCCTACATAGTCCACAAGCCTTCCAGCCAATGCCTACAATGATAACTTTATCACATGAACATTGGTCTCACCTCAGTCCTACCACAATTGTGTTATACTGGCCTTGGGTTTTTTCTTATCACATCTCTCATCAATAGCACAGTGGGGCCCACCCTTTTAACTACAACTTATTCCCCTATGCAGCATGGTGTATTTTTTAAATTATTTTTTTAAATAATGGTAACACAGTTCTGGAGTTATGGGAACATGATTTAGTTTTTTAAATAAAACAAAATAAAAGAAAGTGTGTGTGTGGAAACAGGCTGTCTAGAAAGAGCAAGGGGGCACAGCAGAATGAGTAAGGAGGAGACTGACACTGCATCACTGCCCAATATCAGGACTGCCACAGACTGTCACTTTCATACTTGTGGAGTAATGTGGTGGCAGCACAATTTGCCTTTTAGTGATGAGTTTTCCCAGCAATGGATCAAAGACAATGTCATGTGATAGTTACTGCTGAAGGTGCTATTCTCTTGCTACAATTGAAGTTTAAAACCTGTATGAGATAAAGTCCTCAGCTTCCAAGTTGGGATACTGGCTGATTGTTTGCCATAGAAGCAGCTGAAGAGGCAGAGCAGATTTGTGCAATCCAATTTGCCCTTGCAACCCATATTGGCTACACAATGGCCCATAGTATCATGATGTATTTTTCTGTCCTTGCCCTCAAAGGAACACAAATATGCCCTAGTCCTCTGCAGCAGCTACATATCCATTCTCGAATTCCCTAAATTATCTGTATTTTCATTTTATTTCAATTTTTTTGCAATATTAATATTGAAGTGAAGAATGGAAAAGAATGATGATTTTAAAAACACGATGGTTATCCATGACATCTACAACCCTGATCTACTCCTGAACCAATACCTGTCAGGAATATTAAAGAGGCCATGCATAAAACATGAGACAGAACTTTGTCAAATTGTCACTTCTTTTTCCTGATCAGCTGCTCTCTTGTGTTCAGCTCAGGTTTCCATAAAATAATGTAGCATTTAGGGAAAAACATGCAAGACAGTAAGCCAAAAGTTGAGACCAAGATAGAGAAGAC
>NW_024824048.1:0-1669 GCF_019175285.1 Sceloporus undulatus
CAAGATACTCTTCCTAATATTTAGGTGAACTCTCCTTGGCATTTTGAATGCATTGGGTTGTGTTCTGGTCTCTGGAGCAGCCGAAAACCACCTTGGGTCGCCTTCCTCTGGATGGCTTTCTGGTCTTGATTCTGCCAAATTCATTTCTTCCCTCTCTCAACCAAATTTTCCCAGCAATTTGGGGTGTTGCTTTTTTTTTTAAAGTTAATTTTTAAAAGAGTGTCGGCTTTCTGTCTAATTGGGCACTTTTCCGGTTTGACCGGAGTTTCTAGTTTTCAGTGAGGCATCTCTGACTCTCTTCTTTTTTTGTAGGCCTTGGCTGCAAAAGAGGCAGCTGTTGGTTGTAAGGGCTCATAGCAGCAGCTTTGCCTTTTTTATCCAGCAGTTTTGATTGATTGATTAATTTGGGGTTTTTAAACTGCTCGCCTCCCCCTCCACCCCACAAAGCCTTTTAAAGTGGCTTGCAAAAAGTACACATCTACCAAGGGTGAAGGGTCTGGAAACTATAAAGCGCTCAGAGGGGCTTAGGGAGAGAAGAGACGGGTGAGAGGTGAAATGATAGCCCTCTTTAAATATTTGAAGCAAGGTCCTATTGAGGATGGAGCAAGCTTGTTTTCTGCTGTTCTGGGGACTTGAACCCAGAGCAATGAGTTCAAGCCACAGAGAAAGAGATTCCAGCTCAACGTTAGGAAGATCTTGAGAGAAACTCTCTGGATGGATGGCCATTTGTCGGGAGGGCTTGTACTGTGTTGGTTGTGTTCCTTCAAGTCTGTGAAGTCAAAGGCTTTCATGGCCGGCATCCATCGTTTTTTGTGGGGTTTGGGGGTTCTGTGGCCATGTTCTAGAAGAGTTTCTTCCTGACATTTTGCCAGCATCTGTGGCTGGCACCTTCAGAGAATGCTGGCATGGAAGAGAGTTGGGTATTCATATCTCCAAGGTGGCATGGCCGAAGGGGGTGCCCTTTCAACCAGAGAGTAGGGAAATGGCACCCCTGGCCCCTCTGTCTTGCTATCATGAGCTGCCATGGGTTTTCCTGACAGCCCTGGGGCCAAGCTGAGCCCCAAGTGTGCATTTGTGCATGTGTGTGTTGTGCGCTGGAGAGGCCCTGCTTCCCTCTTGTGTGTTTCCTGCCCTGCCTGACTTAAACCCAAACCAGATGGGGAACCTCTGCCCATTTCCCAGGGGTTTTCTTGATGTTTGTTGAAGGGAAGGGAGAGATGGAGCACGTTGCTAAGGGGCTGGGGCACTGTTTTCCCCCCAAACAGCAACCAGGGCCGGTTTATGGGGAAACGGATTGGGCCGAGAGGAACCCGCCCTGGGTGTGTGCGGCGTCTCACTTGCAAAAGGCCAGATGGTGCGCCTGCCATGGCTGAGTCTCCCAGCTTCCACTGGAAAACAAAACGTAGAAGGGGAAAATGAGGAACCCCCCTCCCCAGTTTCGAACCCTTGGTTGGCCGTGGGAACCCTTTGGGTGAGTCACACTCTCTCAGCCTCAGAGGGCTGGCCATGGGACAGGCCCCCTGCGCACAAAAAGAGAGGCACAATATAGGTCTCCTTTATGGCCAGAACTTACCTGAAGGCAGACGACACAAGATCATAGTGTTGGAAGGGACCCTCAAGTACATCAAGTCCAACTGCCTTCTGCCATGCAGGAATACATAGAATCCCT
>NW_024824049.1:0-1669 GCF_019175285.1 Sceloporus undulatus
TGTCATGGGAAACCTTGTCAAAGGCCTTAGTGAAATCAAGATATACTATATCGACAGCATTCCCTTCATCTACCAAGCTGGTAATTTTATCAAAGAAAGAACTTAGGTTTGTCTGGCATGACTTGTTTCTCAGATTCCTCTGTATTGTGTTGCCTACACCTCCCATTACCCTGACTACTGGCCATGCTATCTGGCTGAGGATGATGAAAATTATGGGTGTAATATGGATGGACCCCAGGTTCAGTTGTCTGATTCAGCATGAGCAGCATTCATCACATAAATCACTAATGGATGGAGGCAGACATGCTCTTAGTGGTATGTATAAATCATGGCTGAAGACCTCAGGACACTGAAATTTGATGCATTATCAAGAAAATATGAACAATGACTGTTTTTTAGCATCTTTATGTTGTGCAAGATATACAATGCATATTTGTTATAAGAACACTTTCCCAAACCTGTTCCAAACTCTGATTCACTCCTTCAGTATGTAATATATCTACAGTTGGTGAAGTACATGAACACTTCCCCTAGGAAGCAAATCCCTGAACTCACACCATCAATCAAAATTCTATGTCCTAAGGTCTTAGAGCTGTAGAGAGCAGGAGTACAAACTAAACTAATTTTAAAACTTTCATTAACTTTGAAAGAGCCAGGTTTGAATAGAAAACTTTAAGTGAGGACAGTCGCAAGATTTTACAAATGGTTAACAGCAAGTGCTTCACCCACAATGAAATCATGTTCTGCAATACACTGAGCCCTTGGTAGCTGCTGAAGTTTGGTTCCAGGACCTGTAGATACCAAAATCTGTGCATGTTCAAGTTCCATTAAATACAATGGATAGTAAAATGGAGCCCCCTATATAAAATGACAAAATCAAGGTTTGATTTTTGGAATATATACATATGCGTGTGTATGATATTTTCAAAGAGTGGATGCTTGGATCTGTGGATACAGAGGGCCAACTGTATTAGCAAACTGAATCAGACCTCATTCTCATCTTCTCTCTTATGAATCAGAAACATTCTGAGGTAGGTTTGTAGACTGTTAGGTAGACTACTAAAGATTCCAGACCAGGATTAAAAAAGATAACTAATGGAAAAACACAGCACTAAAAAGGCTTTTTGGTATGTTGTTGAATCTTAGGATCCTCAGTTCTGATGTCAGGAGGCTGTTTGCATGCATGTTCTGCTCTGTTGCCTGGTGTAGCTGCAGCAGCTCTGCTTCACTCGCTCTGTAGTTAGAACAAGGAGTCTAGCATCAGTCACATGGCTGGGTGCCTCATTCTGAACTCAGAGCAAGTGACACATGGCAATGGTGGCTATGCCAGGCAGCAGAGTAAGATATATTTTAAACAGCTGCCCAGGATCAGAATGGAGGACTCTTGGTCTTCTGGAAAGATCCGGACCAAACAGGAAGATCTTTTACTTGATTATAAGAGGGGTATACTCTGGTTTTGGTGATGAATGGGCTGCATGTTGTTCAGTCTGTTTGCACCAGACTTGTAGATTAGGCCCTGCATCATCTGGACTCCTCCCCAGGAGAACGAAGGAAGCTGGTTTATTTCATCCATGCAGACAGGGACTTGTTGTTGTTGTGCGCCTTCAGATTGTTTCTGACTCATGGTGACCCTAAGGTATCCCTATCATTTCTTGGCAAGTTTTTTCAG
>NW_024824050.1:0-1669 GCF_019175285.1 Sceloporus undulatus
CCCCAAAAGGGGTGGGGGGCACAGAGGCATTTTCTCTTGCCCCCCCCACCACCACCTTTACTGAAATGTAGGGATGTGTGTACGGAGGTGACACAGACTCCGCAATTGCCATGAATATAAATTCAAGAAGGAGGAATCACCCCCAAACCATTTTGGGGGGGTAGGAGAGAAAGGTGGGATGGGCTGCCAGTGTGCTTTTTTTGGGGGGGGGTCCTGTAAAGAGTGGGGGAGCACCCACTTCTAGTGCAGGTGGAGGTGTGTGTGTGTATGTGTGTGTGTGTGTGTGTATTTGTCATCCCCATTGCAAAGGGGGCCCTAGGATGTGACACAGCCCCCCCCTATTCTCATTGCCTCCCTGCAATACACAACCATGCACTCCCTCCCCTCCCACACACCCGCCATTCATTGCTTGAGGGAGGGGAGTAACAGAGTGGGGGGCCTCTGACGTCACTGGCGGGAAGCCTTCCTAGGGCTCTGCGGTTCCTTATGCAAAAGAGAGGGAGGGGAAGGGAGAGCAAGGAGGAGAGAGGGAGGGGCAGAGGAGGGGAGGCAGAGTGGGGGAGCAGGCAGGGGAGGGCAATGGAAGAGGGGGTGGAGAGGGAGGGGTGCAGGAGGGGAAGGGGAAGGGGAGGGGAAGGGGTGGAGCAGGGGAGAGTAAGGGGAGGGGAGCAGGAGGAGAGGTGAAGAGAGAGCAAGAGAATAGTGCAGGTGGGAGGGTAAGAAGGCAAAGGGTGAGGAGGAGAGTGAGGGGACCAGAAACTGGGAAGGGTGAGCAAGAGAGGAAGAGGAGGGGAGCAGGGGAATGTTAAAAGGGCAAAGGGAGGATGGCGGAGGAGCAGGGGAGAGTAAGGGGAGAGGAGCAGGAGGTGAAGGGAGAGCAGGGGAGAGTAAGAAGGCAAAGGAGAGGGAGGGGAGCAGGGACTGGGAAGGGTGAGCAGGAGGGGAAGAGTAAGTGGAGGGGAGCAGGGGGAGGGCAAGGGGGGAGAGGAGGAAGAGCAGAGGAGAGCAAGGGGAGGGGAGGAGGGGGGGGGGAGGTGCAGGGAGAGCAGGGGAATGGTGCAGGTGGGAAGGGAAGGGAAGGGGGCAAAGGGGGGAGGAGGAAGAGGAGGGGGGAGGGGGAGGAGGGGGATCAGGGGGCAGGAATAGAAGGGGAGCAGGGAAAGTGAGGAGAGGGGGAGCAGAGGGGGAGTCGGGGGCAAAAAGTAGGGGGAGCAGGATGGGAGGGAGGGGTGAGCAGGGAGGTGGGGTCGGGCTGCTGGGGGTTTTCTCCCAATTGGGACTTTTGAGGTGTCCTCTCCCCCCCCCCCCCCGTTTCCCCTCTTACCTTTGTGAGATGTCTGGAGAGATGTGGCTCTTCTTCCTTGGCTTCTTCCCCCGTCCTTCTCCTCTCCTTGGGGAGCCTAAGCCTCCTGTCCTTGGCTAGGCATGGCAGGGCAATAAGGATAGTACTAATCAATAATCACTACTCATCAATGATGGTGATGCTGCTGCTGGTGGCGGTGCTGCTGCTGCCCTGGATGCCCTTCCTAGTCTCCAGTCTTCCTGCTGCTCTCTGGCTTCGGCTGCTGCTTGCTCCCCTCTTTCTGACGTCAAAGAGCTTGCCTTGTGCCTGGCTGCCTCCTTCGGGGAGTCAGGCTCAGCTGCAAAGCTGTGAATCAGAGGAGCCCCC
>NW_024824051.1:0-1669 GCF_019175285.1 Sceloporus undulatus
TCCATAGCTTCCCCAGCCCTTTGGAATGCGCTGCCCACAGAGCTCCGCTCGTCTTCTACCCTAGCCCAATTTAGGTAGGATCTTAAAACCTTCCTATTCCAACAGGCATTCCCCGAATAAATATCCTGTGGGCCTCCCTCCTCTTCCGTGGCCAAGAGGTTGGGCTATGGGGCTTTTTTCTTGTTGGTTTGATTTATTGTGTATTTATGTATTTTATTGTGTATGTATTTTATTGTGTATGTATTTTAATCTTCTGTAAGCCGCCCTGATCGTAGGAAGGGCGGCATATAAATAAAAATTTTATTATTATTATTTATTATAAAATAAGTTTGGGGAACAGCAAGATAAGGTCCACTTAGTCTTCTGAAATGTAATGAACATCTGTACAACATACAGTTGGCCTTTTCTTTTCATGGGCTTGTCATCTGCAGATTGAAGCATCCACAGATGGCCTCACCCCATTCTCCCCAAGGGCGGTGCGCACATGAGGTCTATTGGCAATTGGGAAGGAGACGACTTGAGGTCCTGCGTTTTTTGCCATTCATGTGGGGACAGGGGCTGTCCAGAACAGAATCCCCACAGATACCAATGGCCAACTGTACTTGTGTCCTAATAAAATTTTTAAAAACTAACAATTTGGAATTTCTCATCTTAAAATATCTGGACAACAAAGTAGGTACAGAGTACCATTGCTATCTGCTGGGATTGCTCAAGTCCCGTTACAATACAATAGCTGAGTATCTCTTAAAATAACATGCAATATCAAAGTTTCCTTTATTGAATTAAAAACTTTTTCAATATTTTCACACTGTGGATGGTTGAATCCATCAAAAAAACCCTTCATTATCTAGTTCAGTTTTGTTTGGTCAGTCCCAAAATTTGTTCTTAGACCGAGAGCATGAGGAAAACTTAGCTATCTAAAGGGGCCAAGGGAGAACCAGCATGTAGTAGTTTGAGTGTTGGACCAGGATTCCTGGAGACCAGGGTAGAAATGAACTGGGTGGCCCTGGGCAGGTCACACTCTCTCAGCCTCTCTTGATGGGAAACCCCATGGCAGGTGCACCTAAAGGTCACCATACGCTAGCTAGCCCCTCTCTCCACACCAGGGCTTGGATTTCTCCGTCTTTTTTGGTAAGGAGATCTCGGTAAGTGATGGCAGCCACTTCCTCCAAGTTCTCCCCTCCTCTCCAGTCCCTGGAAGGCTCTCCCTTTGTATCAGTTTTTAAAGGATTCAGGGAGAGGAACGAGACGAAGTGGGATCAAGGAAGCAATATGTGGCTGATTTCTCCTTCCGCCTTCCCATTTGTCCTTAAAAATCCAATCTTTCATTTCATTTTTTATGGCAACTGGGAAGGCAAAGCAGGGTCAGGGGAGTCAGCGTGTGGAGCTCTGGATTGCAACTGGACCTCATATCATCCACTGTCACCTTGACCAAAGTCTGCTAGTGAAGGGCTTTCTGGGAAGAGAGGCCAGAAATAGCAGCAAAGCTAAAAGAAAACCACTCAGCCTGCTTTAAGATATCAAGATAAAAGACAAACTTCTAGGGTTACTTTTCAGCACTTGCACAATCACAAGAAAGTTACACAATCAGAAGAAAGGGGGACCTTACTTAGAGAGGACACGGCCTCCACAATCTCCTCCATCACTTCCCGATGAAGGGCTCTTTGGC
>NW_024824052.1:0-1669 GCF_019175285.1 Sceloporus undulatus
CCCCCCCCTTTTCTGGGGGACACCAACCCGGCCCCCGGCTCAAAAAGGTTGCCTACCCCTGGACTTAAGGGACATGTAGATTTTGGAGCACCTCTGAGACTAAAAGCATCTGAGGAAAGAAGCTTTTGAAAAGCTCATGCTGACAACCTCTTTCTTTCAAATAATAATAATAATAATTGAATTGAAAGACATGGAGATCTCTGAGGTTAAATGCATGTCAGGAAGAGCAGCAGGAGGCAGCGGTGAAGGAGGCCCAGGGTTCAATCTCTTGCTTGGGCATTAAAAAACCCTTCTGGGCTTGTCACCTTAAGGGAAGGTAAAGGCCAACCCCCTCTGAACAAATCTTCCAAGAAAACCTTTGGGAAAGTCACACACTCTCAGCCTCAGAAGAAGGCAAAGGTAAACCCTCTCTGAACAAACCTCCCAAGAAATCCCCTTGCAGGCGTGCACACATGCACACACACACACACACACACACACACACACACTGAAGTCACACTGTCTCAGCCTCAGAGGAAGGCAATGGCAACCCCCTTTCGAACAAAGCTTGTAGCTCACAACACAGGAGGTGCCTGACCCCTGGGAAGATCCTCCCTAGGGGTCTTGTTGGAGGAAGCCACCTTGGGGCAAAGTGGGGGGGGGGAAGAGCAGGGTCCCAACAGACGGGAGGGCTCTTGGCCTCCTCTAGCCAGGGCCCGATGGCATTCACCCAAGGCAAGCCCCAGAGAGCCCTCTATGCTCCAGCACACACACACACACACACACACACACACACACACACCCTGGAGGGGAGGGAGGAGGAGGAGGAGGAGGAGGAAGAAGAGAAGGAGAAAAAGAAGGAGAAAGGGAGAAAGGAGGAGAAAGAAGGAGAAGGAGAGCAGCAGGAGGAGGAAGGTGAAGGAGAAAGGAGAAGGGGAGGAAGAGGAGGATAGAAGGACCAAGAAAACCCCAGGTCCAAAATGACTTGAAGGCACACAACAACAACAACAACAACAACAACAACAACAACAACAACAACGGAAGGGGTTGCTGGAGCTTGGCTTCAAGAGAGGCCATCTCCCTCCCCAAGGGGCTCTCCTCTCCTCTCCCTTTCCTCCTCCTTCAAGGGCACATCCTCCTCGGGCTGCAGCGAGGCCAGAACAGTGGCAGCGCCATAGGCCTCCACCAGCGCCTCAGCCATCTTTTCTCTTCCAGCCCTGCCCCTTGCAGCAGCCAGCAGCATCTCTCTCCGCTTCCTCCTGGTGGCTGCAATGGGGATTACCGTATTGACCCTTATATATGTCTACCCTGGGATTTTGAAGCTCATTTTGAGGCATAAATTTTTCGATTTACAGTTGAGTATATATGGTACTTCTCTCCTTTCTGAGTGTATGGTCATCTGTTCTAGAAAGGCATCATCCAATTCCTCGGTCTGACTTGGGGGTCTGTAGTAGACTCCCACAATAACATCCTTGTTGTTTCCCTCCCCTTTAATTTTTATCCAGATGCTCTCCACCTGGCTTCCAGGATTGATGTCCTGGATCTCTTCACTGGTGTAAATGTCCCTGACATATAGGGCTATTCCTCCTCCTTTCCTGTTTGGCCTGTTTCTCTTAAAAAGATTATATGCCTCTATTTCTACATTCCAATCGTGAGACTCATCCCACCAGGTTTCAGTGAGGCCAATTAT
>NW_024824053.1:0-1669 GCF_019175285.1 Sceloporus undulatus
CTTTCTCTTCTGTTCTGCGTGATCTTTCCATGTCTGCCTGTATTTATGTAGTATTTGTTTGTTTGTTTATTTTATTTAGACTATTTCTACCCCGCCCTTCAGCCAAAAGGCTCTCAAGGCGGCTTACGAATTGTCAATTAGACATTTCCTTGCCCTGACAATCCAAAGAAGCATTTATTTATTATTCTTCCTGTTATTTATTAATTATTATTTATTAATTGATTATTTATTTATTGTTGTTATTTATTTATTATTATCCTTGTTATTAATTATTATTATTGTTGTTGTTATTGTAGTCATCGTCTTTGTTGTCATTATTATGATCCTTCAGCAGAGGCAGACTGCGCATGCGCTGCCCGGGCTTTAGCTGGAGCTTTCGCCCCAGAGGCCTTCCCTTGCGGCGCATGCGCAGTGCCGTAGCTCCCCCTCCCTCGCTGGGTGGGCGTGGTCCTGGGCCTTCCTTCTTGCCTCTTCTCTGGGCACAGCAGCCGCAGCCATGGCGAAGCACACCGTCTCCTCCGCTCGCTTCCGCCGGGTGGACGTCGACGAGTACGACGAGAACAAGTTCGTGGACGAGGAGGAGGGCGGGGAAGGGCAGGCAGGGCCAGACGAGGGCGAGGTGGACTCCTGCCTCAGACAATATCCTTCCTCTGCTGGGCTGGGGTTTGATTTTGGAGCCCTAGGGCTGCATCCACATTGGAGAGATAACCCGCTTTGGTAGCGCTTTAACTCTTTGTCTAGCTACTTGCTATGGAATTCTGGGAGTTGGAGTTTGTTGTGGGGCCCAGAGCGGAGCTTCTGGGCCCCATAACAAACTCCAACTCCCAGAATTCCATAGCAAGGAGCTAGACAAAGAGTTAAAGCGGGGCCAAACCGTGCTTCCTTATAGGCAAGTATTCCCCAATGATTCCCTATGGCCATCTGTCAATGGGGATGCTTTGAGAGGGAGTTCCTGCATGGCAGAATGGGGTTGGACTAGATGGCCCTTTTTGGGGTCTCTTCCAACTCTATGCTTCTAACACTCAAAACACTATGCTGTGCCAGCCCTCTGAAACCTTCTTGCAGCCCCCCCAAGTTTTACGCACTGTGTCCCCAAAGGCACCAGGCCCCCTCTGATCTTGGAAGCTAAGCAGGGTCTGTACTTGGTTAGCCCTTGGATGGGAGACCTCCGACCAAAACCAGGTGCTTTGGGGTCATATTTCGGAAGAAGGGGATGGCAAAACTACCTCTTGAGTGTTCCTTACCTGAATCCTATGGCATTCACCCAGTTGCCATAATTCAAGAGGGGGCTTGACAGGGAATGACTTTAAATCCTTCGCTGTCAGGAACACTAGAGATTTGGAAACTGAAGGGAGATTTCACATCTGTGGAGAGTCCCTCCTTTGGTTTCTTTTGTAGCTACACTCCTGACCAGGAATGACAACATCCTAGAGAACTGGTCTATGTTTACTTAGACTGTGGTCTCCAGTAAATGCTGTTGTTGTTGTTGTTGTGTTCCTTCATGTCATTCCTAATTATGGCGACCCTAAGGCAAACTTTATCATGGGGTTTTCTTGGCAGGTTTCTTCAGGGAGGGGGGGGTTTGCCATTGCTCTTGTCTTGGTAGTCTTGACACCAGCCACATCTTAATATGGTTAGGAAACATTGGTGGCCCATCTGTGAGGACTCT
>NW_024824054.1:0-1669 GCF_019175285.1 Sceloporus undulatus
TTGTTGAGGTAATACATGACGGTGGTGTTGTCGGTGAGCAGGAGTACCACCTTGCCAGCGAGGACCGACTGAAAGGCTCTGAGTGCTTTTTCCATGGCAAGTATTTCCAAGACGTCAACGTGGAAAGAAGCTTCTGCTGGTGACCATTTGTCTTTTATTGTAAGGTCTAGCGTATGGATGCCCCATCCCCGTAGGGAGGCGTCCGTAGTCAGAGAAATGTCCGGCTGGGGGGGTAGGAATGGCATCCCCACACAGACGTTGTCAGATTGGAGCCACCATCGTAAAGACCTCTGTACAGTCCTCGGGATGGTGAGAAGCTTGGTAGGCGCATGTCGGACGGAGTCGAACACGGATATGAACCAAGATTGGATGGGTCTTAGACGCAGCCTGGCCCACGGTGTGACAAAAGTGGTGGAGGCTAAATGTCCCATGGCGATTTGCACTGTACGGGCCTGAAGGCGCCTTCGGCACAAGCAGGGTTGCAGGGATGCATAGAGGGCCTGGAACCTTGTCTTTGGAAGGTATGCCCTCATCTGCAGGGAGTCCAGCATTGCCCCTATAAAGTCTATTCACTTGGTAGGGGTCAAGTTGGACTTGTCGAAGTTGACCTGTAGTCCCAGTGCCTGTAGCAGGGACAGGGCAAATTCCAGCTGCTTGAGAAGCATGTCCTTTGAGGATGCCGCGAAGAGCCAGTCGTCCAGGTATGGGAAAACTGTGATGCCCTTTTGACGCAGGTATGCCACCACGGGTGCCATGCACTTGGTGAATACTCTTGGAGCTGTAGAGAGGCCAAAGGGAAGGACCTTGTACTGGTACGCCTGATGTCCCACAGCAAAAACGAGCAATCTGCGGTGGTCCTCCAGGATCGCTATATGAAAGTAGGCATCTTTCAAGACCAGCGTCACGAACCAGTGGTCCTCCTGCAGGAGTGGTAAGATAGAAGCAAGGGTTACCATCCTGAACTTCTTGTAGACAATAAAGTCATTGAGGGCTCGAAGATCCATTATTGGTCTAAGGCCAGAATCTCTTTTCGGTACAGTGAAGTACCTGGAAAAAAAGCACCGCTTGAACTCAGAGGGATGGACAGGTTCAATGGCACCCTTGTCTAGGAGAGCGCGCACTTCGTCGAGAAGGGTGTCCGAGGGGACGGTTGAAACAAAGGCTCCAGTTGGTGGGAGCTCAGAGAACTCTAGGGCATAGCCCCTGTGGACGATGTTAAGTGCCCAAGAGTCCGTAGTGATGGCGGCCCAGTTGTTGAAGAAAGGGCTCAGCCTGGAGGTGACGAGGTGCGCGGGAACACATCAGAACCTCTTCTTGCCATCCTTCTTCCTATACTGTACCCTGGTTGGTATCTGGGCTGGGAAGATTGGCGGCTGTCTGATGGGGGAGCAGGTGACCTGGAAGATTGGCCCTGAGGGTTATTGTCCTGGTGGTAAGGACGGTCCTGGGGCTGAAAACGGTACTGGCCTCCTGGATGCCAGGGGCGCTGACCAGGGTACCTCTGACGAGGGGATTTGGACGGTACGGAGGACATACCGTGCTTTCTAGCCGTGGTCTTCATCTGGTACCTGAAGCTGAGCTTCTCGTCCGTCTCTCTATTGAAGAGGCCTGAGTTGTCAAAGGGCATGTCTTCAATAGCCGCCTTAGCCTGGGGAGTGAGGTCTGAGGA
>NW_024824055.1:0-1669 GCF_019175285.1 Sceloporus undulatus
TTGAGAAGACAAAAAAGCCACTGTTTCATTTCCTTTTGAACTTACTAAAAGAGCTTTCAATAGTGGAGCAGACTGCCTCGGATGGTGGTGTCTTTAAGCACAGATTGGACGGACATCTTTTAAGAGTGTTGTAATAATAATAATAATTATTATTATTATTATTTTTATCCCTCCCTCTACGCAATGCAATCGGGGGTGGCTTACAACATTAAAATATGCAGTCCATATCCCCCAATACCATCTCCCTTAAAATACAATTAAACAATTTACAATATAAAACATAACTTAAAATAATAAACAACAAGCAACAGTGACTGCAGCAAAAAATCAGTGTCCAGGTTTTCTTTTTGGTGGTTGGGTATCTATTCAGGAAAGGCCTGCTGGAAGAGATCTGTCTTAACAACTTTTTAAAAGCTGTTTAAGGTGGTTATATTATTATTATTATTATTATTATTATTATTATTAACCTTTATTTATAAAGCGCTGTAAATTTACACAGCACTGTACATGATGGCTCTCATCCTCCAGGCCATTCCATAATCTGGGAGCAGTTGCCAAAAAGGTCCTCTGGGCGGTTGCAGACAATCTGGTTTTTATAGGTTGCAACAAAATCCTCCCAAAGGACCTGAGCGCGCAGGGTGGATTGTATGGAAGGAGGCAGTCCCAAAGATAAATTGGACCCAAGCCATTTGTGGCTTTAAAGGTGATAACCAACACCTTGTACTGGGCCTGGAAACTACTGCGCAGCCAGTGAAGTGATCTTAAGATCGGTGTTATATGATCTCGTCTAGTTGTCCCTGAGACCAATCTGGCTTACATGTTCTGTACTAATTGAAGTTTCCGGACCAAGCATGAGGGTAGAGTGCATTACAGAAATCAAGGTGGGAGGTTGCCAGCACATGCACTATAGTTTTGAGGTCCCTAACTTCCAGGAAAGGGCACAGCTGGTGTATCAGCCAAAGCTGATAACAGGCACTCCTGACCATCGCATTAACCTGATTCGTCATCTGGAGTGACTGATCCAGGAGCACCCAGGAGCATATTATATATTCCTGAATGGTAAGAAATTGGATTAGATGGCCCGGCCATAAATTATCCTGGCCCTCTTGTTGCTAAATTATTGAGCTAAATTAAATTTCCCATTGGATACAATAAGTTGGTGGCCCTCTTGGGACCCCTTGCAATTTAGGCAACAATTCAATCAAACAACTTTTGCTCTTTGAATTCAGTTTGCAGCAATCGAAGTAAGCTGAGGACAAAGGAGGGAAGTGGGAGATGGAGAGACAAACTGGGACAGTTCTGAAAAAGTGGAATGGCAGGGCATTAATCTGGATGGTCCCTGCCAAATTGGGACAGTTGGAGGGTATGCATTCCTCCCATAGCTGCAAAATCAGTGGAGGGTGGAAATTTGGAAGCATGGCGAATTTTTATTCACTTCGGTTTCAGTGTTGACATTTCCCATGTGAAAGCAGCTTCTGTGGGTCCCATCCATCCCCACCAAAATAAGAATTCCTTGGTGAGACACATCTTCCTTTTCTTACCTGAAATGACAGGGATAATGTGGCCCATTGGTTTGTCCACAGAAATGTTATTATGATAAAAGCCAAAATGCAGAGACCAAGGATGCTGGGCCCTGTACATGAGCTTCACTATTGCGGGACTGTATCCA
>NW_024824056.1:0-1669 GCF_019175285.1 Sceloporus undulatus
TGTGTTCAGTTCAGACTCAAGGAAAAGGGAGCTCCCTGCCTCTGCATCAAATTCATATTTATTGAACATAACTAATAACAGCAACTGTTTCTGCATTCCCAGTGGAGCTCTAAAGGAAGTGACGAAAAGATACTCACCAGCTAAGGCTGAGCAACCCTCTGGTTAATCCCAACTAGAATAGACCCATTCAATCCCTATTTTGGGCTCTCAGAAAAATCTAGCTCACCATTATGTTCACCCAGTGGTCAATTTGATTTTTTTAATCTTTTTAAAATTATGTTTTCGATATGTTTAAGCTTTAAAAAAAAACATTATTCTTTTGAGATTTTTTTTAAAAAATCCTTTTTCTATAATAACATTTTAGTTGTACTTTGTTTTAATTTATTGGCTTTGGGTCATGTGTCTGGAGAAAGATAGGAGGGAAATTAAACAAACTGGTTGACTATAGTGGGGTTGGGAATGATGAATCCCTCCAGACGTTGCTGGACTGCAACTCCCAGCATTCATTACCACAGGCTTTGCTGGCTAGAGCCAATGAGAGTTCAGTCCAGCAGCATCTGGAAGGGCATATGATTGCAAGCCTAAGTCTGTAGAATCTGTCGGCAGAGGCATTCTTAGCAGCCTCTTTTAAGTTGTGTTTTTAGACTGTATGCCCACAAAGAAAATAAGAAGAAACGATGAAGTCTTCATTCTGACTGATCTGTGGGACTCTTTCCATCAGTTGTGGAAAGATATTGAGTTCAGACATGCCCATTAAAACATTTCTTCTTAAAACTATGGTGCTAATTGTGTGCTATACTCTCCTTAGAAACAGAGAAGAAATTTCTTTAAAGAGGAACAGAAAGCATGACCTTTTCTCTCAAGGACTCTTCATTTAAAGATGATTTTTGTTGTTGCTGTTGTTGTGTGTGCCTTCAAGTCATTTCTGATTTATGGTGACCCTAAGGCAAATCTATCATGGATAGATTTGCTCAGAAGACGGTTGCCTTTGCCTTCCTCAGGCTGAGTGAGTGTGACTTGCCTAAAGTCACCCAATGGGTTTCCATTGCTCAGCGGGGATTTGAACCCTGCTCTCCAGAGTCGTAGCCCAATGCTCAAGCTTCTACAAAATGCTGCCTCTCAAAATGAAATCTTAAAGGAGTGCATCCAAAGTTATTTATTACTAAGCAGCAATGCCACCAAGTTCTGTATGCCTAAAGCACATGAGCACAAGCTTCAGCACATCTTTATTGAACTGTGGCCATTATGGTCTCATTTGCCAAAGCAGATTTTTTGGACCCAGATCCCTGTTTTTGCGTTTGCTAGCTTGACGATCTCTATTTTCCTCTGTATTGTCACAAACAAGACACCGGCTCCGAAGAATCTGATTGCAATGTCTGAGACATCAGCGAGGGTGTCACGCGGAAACAAAAGACGCAGCTGGGTTTGCTGAACCAAAGACAGTTTTCATCGGGCTGGTAATTAGGTAGGGGAGGAAAAAAGAAGAGTAACAATAATCTTTTAAGCTCAAAAATGGAGCAAAATGTGATTGAGGTTCAGCAAGGGGGAATAAATATGGAAGGCAATTATACCATCTTGGGCGCCTCTTTGCTAACGACAATCTTATTTACAGGCAAAACATGTCACTTGGAAGAAAAAAAGAAAAGCAAGAGCTCTACTGATGTTGCTC
>NW_024824057.1:0-1669 GCF_019175285.1 Sceloporus undulatus
CTCGCCTTCGCTGTCGGCTCCGACTCGTACCACTACAACGTGCTTCCGTTCGGCTTGGCCACGGCTCCACGAGTCTTTACGAAGTGCATGGCACCGGTGGTCGCATACCTTCATCAGAAGGGCTTCATGGTTTTTCCCTACCTGGACGACTGGCTGTTTGCAGCCGAATCCCAGGACGAGCTACAGGAAGCGGTCTCATTCGCCTTGCGCCTCCTGGACTCCCTTGGGCTGGTCGTCAACAGGGAAAAGTCCCACTTTACACCAACCAGGCAGGTCAAGTTCATCGGGGCCATCCTCGACTCCGAGAACTGCCTAGCTTTCCTCCCTCCGGACCGGTTTCAGGCCCTGACAACGTCCCTCAGGCCGTGCATCGCACACAGAAGGGTGAGAGCCAGAGATGTCCAAGTCGCCCTGGGCCACATGGCATCGACGACATTCGTCACCCCCTGGGCAAGACTGCGTCTTCGTCCTCTCCAATCCTGGTTCCTCTCCGTCTTCTCTCCGTTGGAGGACCAGCCTTCAAAGTGGCTCACGGTACCGAGACCGATGGCCGCTTCACTCAAATGGTGGCTAGACAGCTCCAATGTCTGTACCGGGATGTCCTTTCATCAGCCCCAGACACAGCTGACCCTGACAACCGACGCATCCCTCGAGGGATGGGGCGCCCACCTGCTCGACCTCGTCGTCAAGGACAGGTGCTCCGCACAGGACAAGCTCCTCCACATCAACGCCTTGGAGATGCTCGCAGTGGAGAAGGCTTTGAGGGCGTTCGAGTACGCTGTCTCAGGGAGAGTGGTCCTCCTCAGGACGGACAACACCACCGTGATGTACTACATCAACAAACAAGGTGGTACCAGGTCCAAGACCCTGCTCGACCTCACACTCCGCATCTGGGACTGGTGCATCCAGAGACGCGTCCTCCTCCAGGCGATTCACCTTCCCGTGGAGGACAACGAGCTGGCAGACCGCCTCAGCAGATCTCCATCGGTGTGCCACGAGTGGAGGCTCCATCCAGACACGGTCAGCGACCTCTTCGATCGGTGGGGAACCCCCCAGATCGACCTCTTCGCGACCAGGTGGAACGGCCACTGTCCCCAGTTCTGCTCCAGGAAGCGAATGGACGGATCCCTCAGAGACGCATTCGCTTTCCTCTGGACGGGGGAGCTCCTCTACGCCTTCCCTCCGTTCCCTCTCATCATCAGGGTGGTGTCCAAGATGACAACGGACCGCTCGCATGCGATCCTGATCACCCCGTGGTGGCCGAGACAACCGTGGTTCGCATCCCTTCTCCACCTCTCCAGGAGATGCTTCCTTCGTCTCAACCCACGTCCGGACCTGTTGTCGATCCAGGACGGACGGATTCTCCACCCGGACATCGAGAGCCTGCCACTGGTGGCCTGGAGGATTCGGCCCTGACTGCCCTGCCGGAGGCAGTGAGGACGGTGAGCCTGGCTGCAAGGAAACCTTCCACCCAGCGCTCTTATGCCCTAAAATGGAGGAGATTTTGCCTCTTCCTGGACCAAAAGGGCTTGTCTCCTGCTCAGGTGTCCACTCCAGTGGTGCTGGAGTTTTTGATGGCGCTTTTGGATGAGGGGCTGTCCCTCACATCCATCAAGTGCTACCTGTCTGCCATCTGTGCCAAATATCAGTTCGGGGGGAGGGTTTCTTT
>NW_024824058.1:0-1668 GCF_019175285.1 Sceloporus undulatus
GGGTTTTTTTGCCTTTAGATTTCACTCAAGTAAATTAGGTACTTATTCATCTTCAAAGAAACGGATATGTTTGCTCATCTCTTGAGTCTTTGCTAGTCTCATTTTTTCAGCTTTGGCAATTAACTGTAAAAGAAAAAAGAGAGAAATATTTCCTAATTACTTTGTAAAGCTGAGATCTTCAAACTTCCTTAATTTAAATGAGACAGCATTTAAAATGCTCAAAGGAATAAGACTGACAGGATCATGCCCATTGTCCCTTTTCAAAATTGTAACACATAATTAACAAAGAATTTTCTTAATCCCCCAACAAAGCTGAATTACTCAGCTATTCAGTCCTTATCCTGAAAGTATTTGCTTTTGAAAAGGTGAATGATTTTAAATTGAATATCTTTATCCAAGAATTCTACAGATCTTGTTTCCAAAAGCATGGATTTTATAAAGTCAATTAAAACAGAAGGCAAATAGCAAGGGAAAGTATGTTGATGTTGTTGTGTGCCTTCAAGTCCTTTCTGACATATGATAACCCTAAAATGGCAAGATTTGTTTAGAAGGCCTTTGCCTTTGCCTTCCTCTGAAGCTGAAAGTGTGACTTCTGGAGAGTCACACAGTGAGTTTTCATGCAGGGATTCAAGGGAAAGTATGCTCCTCCTTAAAATCACAAAAAGATTGGCAATAGTATGGGGGAAACAGACCTAAACTAAAACCTTTGTATACTTATCTGGCCATAAACCCCACTGAACACAGCGGGCCTTAATTTCAAGCATTTTTAAAAATAAGGCCCAGAAAAGATGAGCCAAATGAAGTGGCTTCTGGCTGCGCCTTTGGACCAGAACAAAAAGGAACTGGGATAATCCCGCTCCTAGTGGGACAGGTTGGGCCCTGTGTCTGTGGACTGCTTTGGGGACAGGTCATGGAATCAGCTGAGTCCCAAACCGTTATTGATTTTATTTATATCCTGCCTTTCTCCCATATAGGACCCTTAGAATTTTAAAAAAAAAAAACCAGCTAAAAACATAATACTTAAAAAATAATTAAAAGAAATGGTTTATTAAACTAGACCTCAATTAGAAATTGTTTAAAAACACAACACATAACAAGAAAAAACTCATTTAAAGCTCACCTACCCCTTCTGCAGCAACCCACTAATAGCGAAATGCCTATTTTTATTTTTGCTTTTGTTTGTTTGTTTGTTTAATTTTTTCCCACCCCTCTTCCAAATATGGGCCCATAGTACATCACAGCTGAAAACTAACTGTACCAGTAATTTAAAAAACACACGCCCCTAAATGAACTTTCCTAATGAAAAAAGTACTAACATAAACTGTTTTAACTTAAAATAATCTGAAAGAATTGAAAAGGTAACAATGAGGATAAAATACAGTTGATGCCACATGCTTTTCTGTAGCAAGTAGTTAACAATAAAGTGTCTAAATTAAAAGGTCTTTGCCTGCTGGTAAAAGGAGGTCAGACAGCCTCTCCTCCATTAAAAAGTCTTTGTCTGACAGCAGCAGGATGGTAAAGACGGCAGGAACCTAGCTCCCAGTCAAGGGAGTTCCACAGCCTGGGAACAGCTACTAAGGCTGTCTTGCAGGCTCTCGCCAAACATACCTATAATATTTCGAAGGAGTCCATGGTGGCATACATAGTTCTTCTCCATTTCACCTTATT
>NW_024824059.1:0-1668 GCF_019175285.1 Sceloporus undulatus
TGTACCAGCTGAAGCTTCCGAACCAAGCACAAGGGTAGCCCCAAGTAGAGTGCATTACAGAAGTCCAGGCGTGAGGTTACCAGTGCGTGCACAACAGTTTCCAGATCCCTTACTTCCAGAAAAGGGCGCAGCTGGGGTATCAGCCGAAGCTGATAGCAGGCGCTCCTGACCGTCGCATTTACCTGATTTGTCATCAGGAGCGACGAGTCGAGGAGCACCCCCAGACTGCGAACACAGTCACTGGAGGAGAGTGTGACCCCATCCAGGACTGGAGCTTGCAACCCAATTCTTGGTTTCGGGGCCGCTACCGTGAGCACCTCCGTCTTTTCTGGATTCAGTTTCAATCTGTTTTCCTCATCCAGCCCATTACCGCTTGAAGACATTCATTGAGAGAAGAGATGCCATTGGAATTTAAGGCCGACGAACGAGACATGGAGAAATAGATTTGGGTGTCATCAGCGTACTGATAACACCCAGCACCATAACTCCGTATTATCTCACCCAGCGGCTTCATATAGATGTTGAATAACATCGGGGACATATTAACCTTTATTTATAAAGTGCTGCAAATTTACACAGCACTGTAGATAAAATCTTTTTAATTGGACGGTTCCCGGCCCTCAGGCTTACAATCTAAAAAGACACGACACAAAGGGAGTATTTTTATATGTATTATCTAGTAGGATAATACATATAAAATACATAGCAATACAGGAAATGATTCAATAAAACAGACAACAAAAGGACATCAAATAGCAAGTGACAATTATGCAATGCCTGGGAATGCTGCCCTGAACACGATGGTCTTCAACTCCGTTTTGATGCTGGTTAAAGAAGTGATAACTCTTGCTAGCAGGGGAAGAAGGTTCCAGGAGTGAGGGGCAGCTAGTGAAAAGGGGCAAATCCGAGATGGGGCAGAGGAAATCCTGGGCTGGGACAGCAGACCTTGACTACCAGAACGGAGGGCCCTAGTGGGAAGGTGAAGAGAAATAAGGTCTGATAAGTAAGGAGGGGCTAGCCCATGGAGAGCTTTAAACGTCAACAGCAGGAGCTTATACTGAATGCAGAAAGGGAAGGGGAGCCAGTGAAGGGATACCAACACAGGAGAGATATGGCCACAGCGGTGGGCAGATGTGATAATGTGTGCAGCTGAATGCTGGACAGAAATTAAAGGACGGAGGTTAGAAAGAGGAAGCCCAGCCAGGAGGACGTTACAGTAATCAAGTCATGAGATCACTAGGGCATGGACCAGGATCTTGGCAGAAGAGGTAGAGAGATATGGTCAGATTTTGGCAATATTGTATAAAGAGAATCTACAAGCCTTGGCTGTGGTCTGGATCTGAGGGATACACGACAGAGAAGAATCAAAGATAAAACCAAGACTGCGGGCTTGCTGGACTGGTTGAATACAAATGTTGTCCACAGAGACAGAAAAGAAGTGTTGAAGGGTGGACTTAGGAGGAAAGACAAGAAGCTCCATCAGCTGTGAGGCAAGAAGAGACTTGCTTTTCAAGCCTTGGAGAAAGGTCAGGGATGGAAAGATACAACTGAGTGTCATCAGCATACAGATGGTAGGAAAAACCAAAAGAGCTGATGAGTTTACCTAAGGACAGTGTGTAGTGAGAAACAGAAGGGGACCCAGAACAGAGCCCTGGGGAACTCCAACAG
>NW_024824060.1:0-964 GCF_019175285.1 Sceloporus undulatus
CTGAGTTAAGTTTTAAACGGAACATGTATAAGAAATGGAAAAAGGGGGAAATCACAAAAAAGGAATTCAAAGAAATAGCAGGCATGTGCAGGGATAAAGTCAGAAATGCTAACGCGCAGAATGAACTCAGGCTTGCTAGAGAGGTTAAAAACAATAAAAAAGGGCTTATTTGGATATGTCTGCAACAAACGGAAGAAGAAGGAAATGGTAGGGCCACTGCGTGGAGAAGATGGCAAAATGCTAACAGGGGACAGAGAAAAGGCAGAATTACTCAACACCATCTTTGACTCTTTCTTCTCAGAAAAGGCAAAGGGTGCTCAACCTGAGGATAATGGAGCAGAGGACAGAATAGGGGAATTTCAGCACAGAATAAGTAAAGAGATAGTACAGGAATACCTTGTTAATCTAAATGAATTTAAGTCTCCAGGACCAGATGAATTACATCCAAGGGTATTAAAAGAACTGGCAAATGTAATATCAGAACGATTGGCAATAATCTTTGAAAACTCCCAGAGAACAGGAGAAGTCCCAGCAGACTGGAGGAGGGCAAACGTTGTCCCCATCTTCAAAAAGGGGAAAAAAGAGGTTCCCAACAATTATCATCCAGTTAGTCTGACATCAATACCAGGAAAGATTCTAGAGCAGATCATTAAACATAGAGTCTGTGAACATCTAGGTGGCAATTCCATAATCACAAAAAGTCAACATGGGTTTCAGAGAAAGAAGTCATGCCAGACAAATCTGAACTCTACCTTTGATAAAATTACCAGCTTGGTAGATGAAGGGACTGCTGTGGATATAGTATATCTTGATTTCAGTAAGGCCTTTGACAAAGTTCCCCATGACGTTCTTGAAAACAAGCTTGTAGAATGTGGGTTAGACAAGGTAACTGTTACATGGATTTGTAATTGGTTGACTGGCCGAACCCAAAGGGTGCTCAACAGTGGCTCCTTTTCATCCTGGA
>NW_024824060.1:1064-1668 GCF_019175285.1 Sceloporus undulatus
CCGTGTGAAATAGCGCCGAAAAGCACCAAAAAATTTTTCGTAACCCGAAAAAACATTCGTAACCCGGAACAATTATTTCCTATGGGATTTTTTCGTATCCCGGAAATTTCGTAACCTGGGTATTTCGTATCCCGAGGTACCACTGTATATCTTGATTTCAGTAAGGCCTTTGACAAAGTTCCCCATGACGTTCTTGAAAACAAGCTTGTAGAATGTGGGTTAGACAAGGTAACTGTTACATGGATTTGTAATTGGTTGACTGGCCGAACCCAAAGGGTGCTCAACAGTGGCTCCTTTTCATCCTGGAGAGAAGTGACCAGTGGGGTCCCACAGGGCTCTGTCCTGGGCCCAGTGCTATTCAACATCTTCATCAATGACTTGGATGACAGAATTGGGGCCATACTCATCAAATATGCAGGTGACACCAAATTAGGAGGAATAGCTAATACTCCAGAGGGCAGAATCAAAATTCAAAATGACCTGAATAGACTAGAAAGCTGGGCCAAAGAAACAAAATGAAAATCAACATGGAGAAATGTAAGATACTGCACTTAGGGCAGAAAAATAACATGCACAGATATAGGATGGGGGACACCTGGCTGAA
>NW_024824061.1:0-1668 GCF_019175285.1 Sceloporus undulatus
GTGGTGATCGAGACCCTGTCCATCTGCCAAATGGGACAGCTCTTTTGGATCGACGGAGAGATCCACCACTGGAGGGAACGACGTATGTTGTCTGGGAGCAGGATCGACTTGGTCTTCCTGAGAGCGATGGTTGTTTGATGAGGAAGGAGAAGCCACTGGAGAGGTCTGGCGTGAAACCTCGCCCATGGCAGACACTGGATGGCGGCGATCATCAGACCCTGGAGACGGGCCAGCTGTTGAAGATTGGCCCGTGGGTAGCGCAGTACCTCCTGAACTGACGCCTGGATGGAGTGGATCCGCTCCGGGGGAAGCCCCACCGATCCTGTCTGTGTGTTTATCATGGCCCCCAGGTGGATGATCTGACGGCTGGGCTTGATGGAGCTCTTCTCCAGGTTGAGCAAAAATCCGTGGTGTCGGAGCGACTCGAGAACTCTGTTGGTGTCGAGGCTCGCTTGCGGGAAGGAAGGAGCCCTGATGAGTAGGTCGTCCAGGTAGGGATGGACATGGATGTGGAGCGATCTCCAATGAGCCACCAAGGCCACCAAAACCTTGGTAAACACCCTGGGAGCCGAAGAAAGACCAAAGGGCAGCGCTCTGTATTGGAAATGGTGATTTCCATACTTGAATCGAAGAAACCGGCGAGAAGACGGGCGGATAGGAATATGTAAGTAAGCATCCCGGAGGTCCAGGGAAGACAGAAAGTCTCCGGGCTGTAGACTGTCCAGTATGGTCTTTAACGTTTCCATCCTGAATTTCCTCTTGTGGATGAAACGGTTTAGGCCTCTTAGATTGAGAATGGCCCTCCAGGATCCGTTCTTTTTTGGGACCAGGAAAAGGGTTGAGTAGCACCCTTGGCCTCTCTGGCTGTAAGGGACGGGTTCGATGGCCTGGGTGGAGAGGAGACGATCGATCTCCTCCAGTAGGAGGCGATGTTTGGCGGGATTCGTTGATCTGGGAGACGGGATGAAGCTGTCGCGCGGTCTTTGGCGAAATTCTAGCTCGTAGCCGTGTCTCAACGTGTCGAGAACCCACTTGTCGGAGGTAGTAGTCTCCCAGATGTGAATGAATCCCTGTAGTCTGCCCCCTACTGGGGAGACCCCGTCATTGCTGTTGGTTTTTCCTTGGAGCCTTGGAGCCCCCTCCCTCCTTTGGGGGGAAGGCGGATCTGGAGTTTTTGGGGAACTTGGGGTCCCCCCAACGTGGTTTGTTGGACCTGGCCTCCCTGGCTCGAAAGGAATTAGAGTTTGAGTGGGAGGAGAAGGAAGGGCGAAAGGAAGAGCGGTTTTTATATTGTCTCCTATCGTCTTTTTTCTTGGCCGAAGGTAAGGCCTTTTTCTTGTCCTTTCCTTCTACTAACACAGGTTCTAAGGACTCTCCAAACAATTTTGAACCTAGAAAGGGGGTGAAAGCTAAGTTCTGCTTGGACTTAGCGTCCACATTCCAGTTTTTTAACCAAAGCTGACGCCTGACAGCCACGGCCGCCGCTTGGGCCCTGGCTATCTGCTGGATGGCATCGAGCGTGCCATCCGCTGCAAATGCGGAAGCCTTGACTATCTTGTTGATAGTCTGTCTGACCTTGGTATCTGCGTTGGGGAGCATCTCTAGGAGATCACGAGACCACTGGAGATTGGCTCGCATGACCATGGAAACCGTGGTGTCCGCCCTAAG
>NW_024824062.1:0-1668 GCF_019175285.1 Sceloporus undulatus
GCCAAAACTGGTCAGCGTGGTGCACAACCAGGTGGTGAGTTCCAGGCCAGGTGAAGAGCCACAACTCCCATCATCCCTGACATTCATGATGGGGTAAATGTTAAAAGGTAATGACTAGAAAGAAATGTATGTGCTATGCTGCCAGCCCTGTAAGCTTTCCTGTTGCCCTCAGGTGAGGTGAAGGGCACATCCAAGATGATGCAAGGCTAAACTGCTAGACCAGCTAGCTTTTGTAACACAGGTTTGGAGGAGCAGGAGATGGTAGTTCCTTGTTGTTGTTGTTTTCTTTTTCTTTAAATAGCAAAATCTTTTGAGCCAGCTTGGCAACCCAGTCAGACATTGCCATATACTGATCTGTAAGAGTTGGAAAATGTTTGCCCAGTCAGCGGACTGTTATTTACAGACCGATAATCCAGTGGTCTTCGTTAGCAAATAAATGAATAAATATGAAAAAAGTCAAATCTAAAGCACTGCAGCAGATCTGACAGTGTGATAGGATTGGTTCTCTGATATCACTTGATTTCTTGGGCTACAGTAGCAGGATGTTGTGCTGATGACATGTTTTGATGAATTCAGATGATGTTCTCTCCTCTACCCTAATGCTTCAAGTAGCAAGGAATCAGTATGAGAACCTTTGTATCAGTTCCCATGATTCCACACATCAGAACCCAGCCTGACACAGGAGGAAGGTTTTTTTTTTTTTTTTTGAACTATTCATTCTGTATATAATCTTGAACAAGTAAGAAACCATAGAGTGAAGGCAGTCTGAAAGATTATTTAGGGCAACAAATAATGGAACATTTCCTGGATAATTTTGTGTTCCTGTCGGGGAGCAGGAGGGGGGGGGGTAGTAAAGAATATTATGCCTAGGGACTCAAATATGCAATTGTAGAAGGGAATCAAGCCTTCCCTATGACTCAGAAATAAGGATTACCAAAGAACATTTAAAAATACTACAAAAAATGTTGGAAAGCATGCCCCTTGAGTACAGAAAAATTCTGCCAAGGAGAATCCTGAACTGCCAAGATTTTCCACAAAATATGTGAATGGATTTCCCCACAGTAAGCAGCATTTTCTGTGCTGAAAATGATATTTATGTATAGAAATAATGTTATCTGCACAGAAAATAATTTTCTTTGGGCAAAAAAGTGCAAATTTTATGAAGAATAAGTTCTAGACTACAGCATTTCTGCACAGGAAGCAATGTATTTGTGCCAAAAAATTATATCATAGGAAACAGCATTTTCTGTTTGGAAAATAGTATTTCTGTGCAAATTTCAATTTCTCTTTCTTTCTTTCTTTCTTTCTTTCTTTTTTTTATTTTTATTTTTTTTTATTTTTATTTTTTTTTTTTTTGCTTGCAACAAAAAATAATGTTTCCTGTGCAAAGGGACAGAATAAATACTGAACTGCGAACAGTCTTCAAAAACCTCACCGTTTTTGAAAACTTGCTTGAAGTCTGGGGGAGGGAATTGATACAGTTACTCACTGCTGCCTTTGACAACCCACCCCCAAAACAACCCCAAAACAGTAGAAATTATGTATCTGACATTGGTAGTGCTTAGAAAACATTTACAGGATATGTGAAGTCGAAGGCTTTCATGGCCGACATCCATAGTACTTTGTGGGGGTTTGGGGCTATGTGGCCATGTTCTAGAAGAGTTTCTT
>NW_024824063.1:0-1668 GCF_019175285.1 Sceloporus undulatus
TCTGCATTCATAAATCTCTCCTGCTGCTGTTGCCTTGCTTTATTTATTTGTCCTTTCATAATCATTAAGTGAAATTGATAACTGATAATTGGGTTTAAATAAGGTACATTAACTGAACCCACTTTTCTAGCAATTTCAAGCAAAGGCCTGCTTTAGTCATGTAAGTCATTCCCTGCAAGCCTAGGAGCGTTTAGTCACACTGGGTGAATGCACTGAAAATACATCCCAATGGTGCTCAGGGTACTTTGGAAAACCCTGCCCAGATGTGAACCCTGATGTGAGGCTTTGCTCGCACTCTCTTTCAGGAGAAGAGACTTAGGTGGCAGATGTTACTTACTGTGTTCTCCAACCTGCCATAGGAGAATGAAGGACTCAGTGGGCCCTTTTGTGACTGGGGAGATTATATACAGAGGCTGGGATTGCCTTGCCCTCTGGGCAATTCTTCTCGTTCTTTTGCATATTGATCCTTTCTGAGCTAAGGTCACAGATAGGGAGCATTGCTCCTTTTGGAGTGCAGCTCCTTGAATCTGGAAAGTAACTTGAACCAAGCTCACATAACGTCTAGTCTACATCTTATGGGCCAGATATTGCTTAGGCCAGACCTGAAGATGGTGCATTCTCCTTGAAATAGTCCCTGAGAGGTCTGGATTTCTCTTGTTATGGTTAAACCAGACTTCTTCTTGAATTAAGGCGGCTGAATTCAGCCTTGTCTGGTTCACTTTAAAAAACATGTCCATCGTCTCTAACCAGAATCCTGGGAGTCTGGTTAATGCTCTTTTGCCGAAGCTGAATGGATTTCTGATGAAGGAAGAGTGTGGTTTTGATCCTGAATTTAAAAACACAAATCACGCTGCTCTGTATTTTTTTCCATAGGCATTTCATGATAAAGAATCTAAATTGTTTGACTATTCTGTGAAGGCAGTGATAAAGTGTATCTCGACGTGTGTATTTCCTTTCTGATGTCCACATAATAAAAATGTATACCTATTTCATGTCTGTGTTATCTATCTCCAGGCCTGGTCCAGATACTGTTTCCTCATATTGAGAAGAGATGGGTGAGCCACCCAGTTAAAATACAGTGGTACCTCGGGATACGAAATACCCAGGTTACGAATTTTTCGGGATACGAAAAAATCCCATAGGGATTTATTGTTTCGGGTTACGAAAGTTTTTTCGGGTTACGAAAAAACTCCGGCGCTGTTTAAATGGAGCCGCGGCAGAGCCGCGGCTTTTTTCCCCATTAGCGCCTATGGCAATTCGGGTTACGAAGGTTTTTCGGGTTACGAAATTAGCCGCGGAACGAATTAATTTCGTAACCCGAGGCACCACTGTACTGGGAAAAGTGTGAAGGAGAAAAGCATTCTCTCATTCTTGCAAGGCTGGTGCCCTTCATGTCGGGCAGCAAGGCAATTGGTTTGACCCCGTAAAGGCGGAACGGCGACAATTGCCACAGGGCTGGGAATGAGGTCGAATGATCATATGTTTTCTCTAGGAACATCTAGGTCCTCCAGTGCAACTCTATGGTCAACTTCAACTAAAAGTTGCACTGAAAGTCCTAGCAATTCCTAGAGGTAATACTCTACTAGGCCTTTGTGGCTCCTCCAACGCAGTTCTGTGGTGAGTGTCTGTAAGACCTTGACCATAGAGTTGCGCTGGAGGACCTAGAGA
>NW_024824064.1:0-1213 GCF_019175285.1 Sceloporus undulatus
ATGGAATTCCAATTGTCCAAGCAAGGACACACAGACAACCATGACAGGTAATGTGGAAATCCCTTTCAGACATACCTGGAGGGCCCAGCCTGACTCACCTGTGGGCTGTGTTTCTTCCACAGGGCAGGAATCAGTCTCTGCACAGCCTGGTACTCTACAGGGATTTCGTAAACATAGAGGTCCACGTCCTCTCCAAGGCCAATCTTCTCTAGCTCCTGAAATGCAAATGCAAATGCAGGTGAGTAGGGATTTCCAAGGGAGGAAGAGGTTTTTATCCCAGGAAGATGTCCAAACTCAAAGAGGGGGCATCCTTTATGACCCACAACATCCACCCAGGGGGCTCCACTTGGACCAGGGCTGGAGAAAATGGGTGAATTGACCAAATGGGATGTAAACCCATCTCTGATAACATCTGAGTTTTACCTTTATTTTTTGCTAATGGGGTCCAATTTGGAAGTACAAATAAAGATGTTCAGGGGACTGTTTTTGTGGAAGTTTGGGTCATTTTCAGGAAATGTCTGGCTGTGGAGGTACCCACCCTCTAGAAAGCAGTGATTCCCATACTTCAGGTGCTTCAGCTCCCAGAATTCCTGACTAGTGGCCTAAATGGCTGGGGCTTCTGGGAGCTGAAAATTCAAAACATCTGGAGGAGCAAAGTTTGGGCATCACTGCCCCAGAGCTTATTTATTTAGAATATCTCTAGCCAAATCTCCAACAAAATGGCTCCCAGAGCTGCTTAGAAATGGTTAATTTGACAGTTCCCTCTGGCTTACCATCTCATAAGACATAAGGCAACGAAAAGGGCATGGCAATGGAGGAAGGAATTAGGTCCAGCTGATACTGGCCTTCCACTCTCGTTTTTAGGATTCCTGAAAAGCCCCCTTGGTGGAACCCGATCTGGGGGAGGGGAGAATGGATCCCCTTTCTTCCCAAATTTGATCCCATCCAGATGTTGCAACCAACACCAACACCCTTCTTTTGGGACTGTATTTTAAAGGGTGATTACAATGAAAAGCAACACAGAGAGAAAAAAGAAGATATGAATGTAGACAAAATTCATAAGCTGACTATGGGCACGTACTACACTCTAGTCCTTAGGACTGGAGCATGGCTTTGGCGTGGCTTCCGGACTCTTAGGATGCATGCATCATTTAAACAGCATACCTCCAAAGTGACCCAAAGCAGCTTTATTTTGGCCTGTCTGTACGGACCC
>NW_024824064.1:1313-1668 GCF_019175285.1 Sceloporus undulatus
ACACCTCCAAAGTGACCCAAAGCAGCTTTATTTTGGCCTGTCTGTACGGACCCTATATATCCAAAATTATATTTTCTTGACATCAGGGTTTATATTGTCTTGACATCTGTGCAGTTAAAGCAGTAGGATCTTCTGAACATGGAAGGGTAGATGGTGATGTCTTTCCAACCTTGGGGTATAAGTAACTTCCAGCATTCCTGAGCCACTACTGACAGTGCTGGCAGGGGTGGATGGGAGTTGTAGTAGTGCCTGGAGTAATATGGGTTGAGGGATGTGTGGATGAAGTCTACCAACAAGTCAACATGGCAGTGGTGGGCTTTCCTTCTTTGGGGGCCTTTAAAAAGCGGTTAGATGG
>NW_024824065.1:0-1668 GCF_019175285.1 Sceloporus undulatus
TTTGGGCTATGTGGCCATGTTCTAGCAGAGTTTCTTCCTGACATTTCGCCAGCATCTGTGAAGATGCCAGCCACGGATGCTGGTGAAACATCAGGAAGAAACTCTGCTAGAACATGGCCACATAGCCCAAAAAAACCCTCATAAAACAATGAGATAACAAACCTTCACATTCCACCTAGCATCCACACCAAGTTTCAGGCATCTTCACTTCATTGTCATGGTGAAGATAGATGTTTAGACGTATGGTCTATTTTATTGTTATTACTGTATATACTTATGTATAAGTCTAAAAATGTTAGTCAAAAAACTGACCCAAAACACATGAGATGACTGAGATGGGTCAATGTAAGTACTGTACTTGAACTCTTATTTTAAAAAGGAACCATCTCCTGTTGAAAGACAAGAGTGTAATCTGTCCTGGAAGCACTGATCTCCCACTCTCTAGTCTCTCATCTGTCCAGCCTTTAGTATGAGTACAAATACTGTATGCCTGTTGGAATTTTTGAAGTTTTTTTGGTATTGTTTTCCCTTTCTTCATCCATTTTAAAATGTTTTACCCTCAATTTATCCACGGGTCATGTCAAAATCCATAATTTTGTCCCCAAAACCTGCTCTCGATTTATACATGAAGTCAATTTATAGTTGAGTATATACAATATATAACAGAGAGAGAAATCTTTTTTGCCAACCTTTCCCGGCTGTGCCTTCCAGATATTTTAGATTTCAAATCCCATTGGTCCCAGATAGTATGGCTAGAGATGAGGAATTCTGGGAAGTATTGTCAAAGCAAGCTAGAAGGTGCCAGGCTGGAGAAGATGTTTTCATTCCTTACTTTTTTAAAAAACTGGATCTTTCAGTGACACTACAGCTCCATGTTTTGATTTGCATACTACCATTTATTCAGTTAGTACTTTTTTTCCAGTGGAAAGTTACTTTTGGTTAAGAGTTTTAGTGATTGCAATACAACCCTGTTTTGTTTCCTATACATTCCAGGGTCCTGATGGTCCACCAGGCCCTGCTGGAACTACTGGTCAGAGAGGCATTGTGGGTATACCAGGTCAACGTGGAGAAAGAGGCATGCCTGGGCTACCTGGACCTGCTGTGAGTATCAGCAGAGCTGCTTTCAAAACACTTTTTGAAGTGTTCATTTTTTTTTTTGTAGCCTGTATGATTCTCACTGTGGTGCTACAGTAATACCCACCTTGATTATCCCTCAGTGCTCAGACATCTCTCTTTATTTTCTAGTATATATCTTCAGTGGACATAACTGGTGACACAATATTTCTCTTCATGCTAGGGCACACCAGGAAAACAAGGTGGAACAGGCCCACCAGGAGACAAAGGACCTTCTGGGCCCATAGGTTCTCCAGGTACTACCGGTCCAGTGGGTGAAGCAGGCCCAGAGGTAAGTAGATTTTTTATAGGCTAGACCTTTGTAGGCTATTTTACATAAAAAGAATATATCAGCATTGCTGTATATTACTAGCACATAACTGCTGTGCAAGAATGCCTGAATTCACATAAGTTCATATAGATTTACTTGCTTGTTTTGTTTAAAAGATTCCAATGCCACCTTGGCAGGCAAGAGTTTCTGAGACCATGTAATAGACAGTTTGAAAGAAAAGTACAGTGGTACCCCGGGTTACGAAATTAATTCGTTCCGCGGTT
>NW_024824066.1:0-1668 GCF_019175285.1 Sceloporus undulatus
AGCCACGATCCAGTCCTAAGGACTGGAGTGCAGCTTTGGCACAGCTTCTGGACTCTTAGGATGCATGCAGCATTTAAACAGCATACCTCCAAAGTGTCCCGAAGCAGCCTTATTTTGGCAGTATATTCAATTTTTTCTTCATTTCCCCCAGTGTCAAATAGCAGTTGTAGCGTGATGAGCTGTTTAAGCTTTTAAGAAAGTGTTGCAGTACGTATATAGCTTTGCTCCAGCATCTATTGTGAGTGTTCATACTGCTTTCATTTTGCCTAAAATGTTGCTGAATGGCCAGAATTATAACAAAATAGTACTGTTAAAATTACTGGATGGCCTATTAAGCACCCTTTTAGTCATGCTAGTACTGAATGTGCATAGTAACTCTCCAACGTTTGGAATGTAATGTCTGTCAGAGTTGAAGATGATGACACCATTTCAGTTAGTTTGATAGGATGGCAAAACTACAGTTTGAACCCAAGAAGGCATTTTAATGCAAAGGTTAAGAAAGTGGTCAGTTAGCTGTGATAAAGCAGACCTAGGGTGCAGTAATGTTTGTGAAATACTCCAAGCAGGATTGGTGACTAAGTTGTCTGTCAGAAGTTTCTCTGTGGCTGCTGCCACACTGCAGAATTAATGCAATTTGATGCTGCTTTAACTGTCATGGCTCCAACCTATGAAATCCTGGGACTTGTAGTTTGTTGTGGCACTAGAGGTCTCTTGACAGAGAAGGCTAAGGGTCTTTTTTGTCCCGGCAGCTTATATTCTATGATTCTATGTCTACTGCCCAAAATGCTTTCTGAACTTGAGAGGCATGTTTGACAGTTCTAAGGTTCAACTGAAATCAGAAAATTAAAGCCAAAAGACAAAATGTTCATAAGCACACCTGTTGGATTTGACCCATCCCACAATTTTATGTAGACTCTGCATTAGCCAGCCCCTATGTGCATGGAACTATTTGCAGGGAACTTACCTTCTTACAGGCATTCTTATATATGGAGAATTATTTGCGTCCGTCCAAACTGTTATTTCCATATCTGTAAAAAGTTGCAAGCCCTATATAGACATTACCAGGAGTCTGGCCGAAAATACTACCTTTTACTTATTAAAGGGGGAAGGGGATGGAAATGTACAGTATAATTAGGAAAACAGAAAATTTGAGTTCTCAGACTACTGGAATGGAATGACACAGATATTCCGGATCCATTTAATTACTCCATGGAGACATCTTAAAAACTTCTGCATAGCATAAAATCCCCTTCCTGGCTGCAGCAAAGCCAAGTGCTCTGCTGCTGGTCTATTTTGGTTGGATTCCTTTTCCCCCAAAAACATTTTGTTGCTGTTGCAGTTCTTTAAGCCTTAACTATATATGGTATGGCAACAAAGTTTGAACACAGGACACAATTCATTTGGGTTTCCATATGTTCAATAAACATGTGGAGTGAAGAAAAGAAAAAGGCCCCTTTGTTCCACCCTTGACTGCAGCACATTTGAGCAGAATAATAATAATAATAATAATAATAAAATTTTATTTATATACCCGCCTTTCCAAAGATCAAGGTCTGAGCAGAGGTTTTATATCTTTTGCAAGTTTCTGTATCACACAGAGATAGCTTTCCTGAATACCTAAGGTATGCACATAGACTCTTGAAGAGTTTCAGCTCAATGTACAGTGGT
>NW_024824067.1:0-1668 GCF_019175285.1 Sceloporus undulatus
CATGTTGAGCTTCAAACGCCGATGGCGCATCCACTGCGAGACAGCTGTGAGGCAAGATGAAACTTGCTGTTCAAGCCTTGGAGAAAGGTCAGGGGCGGAAAGATACAGCTGGGTATCATCGGCATACAGATGGTAGGAAAAGCCAAAAGAGCTAATGAGTTTTCCTAAGGACAGTGTGTAGAGAGAAAACAGAAGGGGACCCAGAACAGAGCCCTGGGGAACTCCAACAGATAAGGGAACAGGAGAAGAAGTCTGGCCCCCTGCAACTACCGCAAAAGATCTGCCAGACAAGTAAGATCTAAACCAGTCAAGAACAGAGTCTGAGAACCCAAGGTCAGAAAGTATATCACCTAGAAGACAGTGATGAACAGTGTCAAAGGCAGCAGACAAATCAAGAAGGATGAGTACAGAGTAAAGGCCATTAGCCTTGGCCTGTAAAAGGTCATTCGAAATCTTAGTGAGAGCTGTCTCAGTAGAATGCCTTGGGCGGAAACCAGACTGAAAGGAATCGAGGATGGAGTTGGCTTCAAGAAACTCAAGACAGCGTGAATAAACAACCCGTTCCAAAACTTTAGAAAGAAAGGGAAGAAGAGAAATCAGACAATAGCTAGACAAAGAGGAGCGGTCAAGAGAAGGTTTTTTCAGAATTGGGGAAATGAGAGCATGTTTGAAGTCCGAAGGGAAGGAGCCTGTAGAGAGAGAGAGATTGAAGATATGGAGAAGCGAGGGCAGAAAGGAGGGAGCTATAGAGATTAGAAGACGAGTAGGAATAGGATCAAGAGGACAGGTAGCAGGTTTGGAAGAGTTCAGAAGTGTAGAAAGTTCATCCAAAGAGGCAGGAGGAAAGACAGAAAATTTGTTAGGCGAAGGCGATAGAAGATTAAGAGCAGAAGAAGAATCAGGAGGGACTATCTCAGAGCGAATGGTGGTAATCTTAGAGATGAAATAGTTAGCAAAGTCATTAGGAGAGAAAGATGAAGAGACAGGAGGAGAGGGAAGTTTAAGCAAAGTGTTGAAGGTGGAGAACAAACGCTGCGGGTTTTACTTTTTTTTTACCCTTGAAACCCCTTTTACATCTATATACAGATGTTGCATCCCCCCCACTGGATGTAGTATATGAATAAACATATTTTGTTCATTTAATGTGCATATTTTCATTTATGTATTCATGTATTTTTAAATATTTTATAAGGAAAACACATAGTTCAAATTAGAACAATTTAAAGTAAATTCAATATTTAACTCAATGAGTGTGTAAATTTTACACACAAAAAAGTTTGGGAAAAGGGGGAGGGATCAGGGCCTCCAAATCTCAGCCCTCCTTAAGCAACTCTCATACCCAGCCTTGGAGTCTCACCCCACTGTTTGAGATCCACTGACCAGATTAATAACCTTTACAATCCTGAAAGACCACAAGACAGGGAGCAACTTGATGCAGGCTCAGCTGAGGCCTGGTCCTCAGTCTTCCCTTAGGTGAAACATCTGAGACAAGAGGGCAGTCCATTGGGTTGCTCCCTGGTTGGTCGTTTGCTGGAAGGCAAACCCAGGTACTTCCACTCAAGCCATGTAACTTTACAGGTGCAAGCAAAACCCCACAGATTCCTTCACTATCCCTGGGCCACAGCACCCTAGCAGGTGATTTCAGAGCTCTTATCGTTGTTCTTGTGT
>NW_024824068.1:0-1668 GCF_019175285.1 Sceloporus undulatus
ATCATAAGCTAAATGTTGAATCCTGCAACCAACTAAATAATAATTCCCACAAAAGTCAGAGCAAAAGTGTTGTTCTTTCCTTCTAAGTCAATCTGCACCCAGCAAATATGGAAATGATAAGTGAAAAAGGCAGCCCCGCCAAGCATGGACATAATGAAAACCACCCCTAAGTAAACCATACAAGAAATCCCTTTGAAGAATCAAATAAAGGGAGTCAATAATAAAATAAAAGTGATTAAATTAAATAATAAATAAATAATAATAATAATAAAATATTTATTTATAGCCCGCCTTTCCATAGAACAAGGCGGGTTACAACAATAACAGTCCAGAGTAAAAACACATTACACAACAACAACAATTACAGTGGTACCCCGGGTTACCAATTTAATTCGTTCCGCGGCGCCGTTCGTAACCCGAAAGATTTCGCAACCCGAAAAAGGCTAGCGCTGGAAAGCCGCTAGCGCTGGAAAGCCGCTATTTCGTGCCAAAAAGCGCCGAAAAGCACCAAATTTTTTTTCGTAACCCGAAAAATAATTCGTTACCCAGAACAGTTTTTTCCAAGCTAACTTTTTCGTACCCCGGAAATTTCGTAACGCGATCAATTCATATCCCGGGGTACCACTGTAAATAAAATAATAATAAATAACTTTATTTATATCCCGCCCTTTGAAACATCAGGGCAGTTAACAGCAATATTCAATACAATTTATAAAAACAATACCATTAAAACCGTAATAAAAGAACTTGTGCCAGATGACAAACAACTGACAGAGGAGGAAAGAGGACTCTCAGGGCAAAGAATCAGGGGTAAGCCTGCTTGAAGAAGAACGTTTTCAGCCCCTTCTTGAATTGGGCCAAGGAAGTTGCTGAACGGAGCTCAATGGGCAGCGAGTTCCAGAGGGTGGGGGCCGAGATGGAAAAGGCCCTTCTAGTGGTGTTAACCAATCTAGCCTCCAGAGCTCTTAACAGATGCTGCCCGGTGGATCTGAGTGAGTGGGGCGGATTGTACGGAGAGAGGCGGTCCTTTAAGTACTCTGGGCCCAAGCCATTTAGGGCTTTATAGGTTATAACCAACACCTTGTATTGCGCCCGGAAGCGAATAGGCAGCCAATGTAGCTCTTTTAAGACCGGTGTTATATGACTGGTCCTAGATGTATTAGTGACCAGTCTTGCTGCCATATTATGCACTAGTTGCAGCTTCCGGGTATGGTACAAGGGTTGCCCCATGTAGAGCGCATTGCAGAAATCCAACCGAGAGGTTACCAGAGCGTGTACCACTGTTTCTAGGTCCCCCCGGCTCAGGTAGGGACGCAGCTGGCGTATCAGCCGAAGCTAATAACAGGTGCTCCTGACCGTCGCGTCCACTTGAGATGTAAGGAGGAGCGACGAGTCGAGGAGCACCCCAGACTGCGTACAGAGTCCTTCACGGGAAGCGCGATCCCATTCAGGACAGGTGGAACCACCGCCATCCCTGGGCCAGGAGAACCTATCACAAGTACTTCCATTTTCTCTGGATTCAAGCTGAGTCTGCTTTCCCTCATCCAGCCCATTACCGACTCCAGACAGGCAACAAGAGGAGAGATGCCATCCCCAGTCACTGCATCAGTCGGAGACATCGAGAAGACTATTTGGGTGTCATCAGCATACTGATAACCCCGCGCCCCT
>NW_024824069.1:0-1668 GCF_019175285.1 Sceloporus undulatus
GCCCTGATCTTTTGGAAGGGCGGGATATAAATAAAATTTCATTTCATCATTTCAGTATAGAGTCATGACAATTAAACTGGTATCAAGCTGCTTTATTTGTGCAATGTGGAAACCAAGTCAGTCTATAGAAAAGTGTAAGATTCTGCCTCCTCTTTTCCTCTCCCTTTACTCAGTTAACTGGTTGCAAAGAACTCTAGGGGTGTGTTCCCACTCTGATTTAAAGTGAATTGCTCATCAGGTTATATGACCGTCATTCCCATTTGAAACTGGTTCTGATTCTACTTTGATCAATTTCTGTCACAGTAAAGCAAAGCAAATGCAAAATAACTGTTTTTTCCAGGCACTAGTTTCCTAGTGGTTCTTTTGAAAAGAATCGATTCCGAAGCACGTTCAACAAGTGGGAACAACGGATCTGAACTGCATCATTCTGGAGGGGAAGGACTGATGGCAGAGGGGTGTTTACCACCCCTCCTCAGTTTTTGGTAGATCCACCACCACCACCACCACCACCACCCCAACGCTGCCTTAGTGCTTGTGGTGGTGACCCACGGGCGCATGGTTTTTTTTTAAAAAAAAAAACTAAAATTGATAGAAGATTTGATTAACTGATTTTGCAACTCCTTGGAATCGGTGAGGCAAGTGGGGGCAAAACCAATTAATCAAATCTTCTATCAATTTTTTTTAGAAGATGCGATCCATTGGTTTTTCAACTACTTGACTCACTGACTGCAATTAGTTGCAAAATCAGTTAATCAAATCTTCTATCAATTTATTTTACATATATTTTATTTCTACATATAATCTTCTATCAATTTATTTATATATCTTTTTCCTAAGCTGGGCTGCCCAGGCTGCTGCTTATGTCACTGATGATTGACATGCGTTCTGAAGTGGCGCAAACTAGTGGGGATGACAATCATGCCAAAAAAAAAGAAGCGATTACAAAGGGATAATGAAAAGATCTGCTTTGTTAGTGGGGACGCTGGACCTTTTGGAATCGATTTACCAACACGGAGCAAAGGTGAATCGCAAACCGGTTTAAATGTAAGTGGGATGAGCCCTTGGATGCCCAACTCAGTTTGCAACAATGGAGGTAAACCAAGAGGAGGGGAGAAAGTGAGAGGAGAAGAGAGAAACTGGGACATCTTAAAAGCAGCTGAAAAATGAGATGACAGAGGATTAGTTAGAACTGTCCCTACCAAATCAGGACAGTTGGAAAGTATGCCAACATAAGGTTGCAGCTAGTTTTGTTGCCATTTTACTCAGAACTTCTCCCTTTTCAGGAACAGTCCTCGCAATGTTACTGAACTCCAACTCCCAGCATTCCTCGCCATTGTCTATGTGGGCTAAGACTCATGGGACCTGCCTGTCAATGACATCTGGAGAGTTGTATGATTCCCTTCTCTGCTTTACAACTATTCATGTACATACTTAGGAGCCGGTGTGGTGGTTTGAGTGTTGGACTATGACTCTGGAGACCAGGGTTCGATTTCCATCTTGGTCTTGAGACCGGCTGAGGGATCTTGGGCAAATTGCATGCTCTCAGCCTCAGTGGAAGGCAATGGCAAACCTCCTCTGAACAAATCTTACCAAGAAAGCCCCATGATAGGTTCACTTTAGAGTCATAATAATAATAATAATAATAATAATAATAATAATAATAATAAT
>NW_024824070.1:0-1668 GCF_019175285.1 Sceloporus undulatus
CCAACTGCAATGATTTTCACTTGTTAGTTATCAGTCTGAACCCCTCGTATTGTAGAGTAGTATTTTTCCATGCCATTCATGGTGAATTGTACCACACATTATATGTGGGTTTGGAAACGCAACAAGGGGAAGAAGCTTCCTATTGGGATAGACCTCTTGGTTGGATTAAACCAGAAACCCTTTCCAAATTAGGGTGCTTGAGGTCAGTTCTGGAATCCCCCAGTTTGAACTTGACCGTTTCTGTAAATTCACTCAACATGTAATGCCAGAAGCTATGGTCATGAAGAGAGTGTTTATAATACCTCTATAGCTGATATAAGAAGCACAGGAAAAAAACTACGTCCTGGTCTGTGGGTTATATAGACATGCTTTTTAAAAGACCGAACCCTGATGGAAGTAAAGAATATTGACTAATAGGTAGAGTCCTAGATTGGTAGAATAGAGGATGTCTAACTCATTATAGCCTCAGTGTGTACCTGAAACGTATGGTTTTCTTATTATATGAACAGAATGTGCTGGACCGTGCGAACCAATGGAAGGACGCCCAAAGAATACAAAAGAGTGTGAAAAATTCCGTGGGTTATGTGAAAAAGAGCGTCCATGCCATACCACATGTGTTGGGGTGTGTGATGGAGACCTAGGGTGCTTTAGGCATACAGGGTAAGATTTCTACTCCTCTACCTTTGTCAGCTAATGAGCAACATGTACATATCATGGATTTTGTGGACAATTAACTGTTTCAGCTGCTCTTGCCCAAATTGATGTTGGGAAGGGATTCTGAGGCAGAATCTTATCTGCCTTTTCAGATTATTTTCAGGAAGTCATTGTTGTCATCATAACACACAAAGAGACTATGTCTCACACACACATATAAATTGAGAAAGAATGTTACTCGTCAAAAAGATAACCCAACAATCAAGAATGTGTAATGAGAGGTGGAAAGATATATACTCCTTCAGCAAATTATTTCTGTCCTCTTGCACCCTTTTGGGAATAGAGGGATTGTGTATGTGTCTTCTTCTTTGACCTCACCATCAAAGCAGGCACCTATTACTTCATGTATGTCCCATTGCCCCAAACATCATTACATCCCTGTATTCCACTGTCAAGTAAGTGATAAACCTCTGAGGGCTGGCAATATATATGGAAGAACTTTCTGACAGTAAGGGATATTCAACAGTGGAAAACTGTCTGAGAGTAGTGGAGTCTCCTTCTTTGGAGGTTTTAAATAGAAACTGGATGGCCATTTGTCCAGGATGCTTTGATTGAGAGTTCCTTCATGGCAGGGGGTTGGACTGGATGGCCCTTTTGATTTCTTCCAGCTCTATGATGCTGTGCTAAATTTGAGATACACATTATCTAAGACACCATGGTTTCAGTGTTGGATTATAAAGTGCATCATGGGTAATATTCTGCTTCAACAGGTACTGGGTATGAAACCAGCCAGATTACATTGGTGGCATGGCTGTCACATGACTTCCAGGAAGACCACCTATATAAGGGAGAGGGTTACTATCTCCGTTGTTGGGTTGTTATATTCGTTGCTTGGAGAAGCACTTTGTTAGTTTGTATAGCTGTGAGTATTCAAGGCTGTCTGATACTCTGTGCAATCTTTGTAAATAGCTTGGCAACAAAGATTAAAAGCCCTAGTGTTGAGTGAAGTCTCGC
>NW_024824071.1:0-1668 GCF_019175285.1 Sceloporus undulatus
TTAACCAGCTTCAAAACGGAGTAGAAAACCATCCTGTTCAGAGAAGCCTTCCCAGGTATTGTATAATTGTCGCTTACTATTTGATGTTCTTTTGGTGCCTGTTTATCGAACCATTTCCTGTATTGCTATGTACTGTATATGTATTATCCTACTTGAAAGTATGTATTTTCCCTGGAAGAAGATTAACCATCCATTGTGAAGCCAAGCCCTCCCTCCAGTCCATCTGCCTTGGTCCATGCCTCGGAGGTAGAGAGGAACTGCTGGACCTTTTACCCTTTCCCTCCACCACTCCCTTCTCCTTCTATGTCATGTCTTTTTAGATTGTAAGCCTGAGGGCAGGGAACTTTCTAATTAAAAAGATTGTATGTACAGCGCTGTGTAAATTTACAGCGCTTCATAAATAAAGGTTAATAATAATAATAATAATAATAATAATAATAATAATAATAATAAATAACATTGCATTCTCTTGAACCAGTTACACACTCTCAGCTTCAGGTGAAAGCAATGTCAGACTCCTTTGACTAAATCTTGCCACGATAACACATGACAGGGTCACCATCAGTTGGAAACACAACAACAACAACAGGGGAAGTATTTTAGAAGATAAGGTTAGCATTGATATATTTCATATGATCATCCACAGATTTATCAACTGTATGGTGATTTGTTAAATCAGCTTACTGCCATGTCTACAAGTACTCAAGATAGTATCTTTGATAAGTTCCCTGGACTTTTAGAGTGCATCTACACAGTAAAAATATGTCATCAGCATTTTTAAGTACTGGAATCCTGTTTGTTTGTTTTTAAAAAGTCTTTAGCCTTCTCTGTCAAAGAGTGCTGGTGCCTCACAAAACTACAAGTCTCAGGATTATGTAGGAGCCATGACAGTTAAAGTGTACATGTACCCTTAAATTAAAGTATATGCCATAATCCTTATTCTACATCTATTTCAAAAATCAGAAAATATGTTTAATATGACTTGTTCGGTAGTTGAAATGTATACAATATTGTCTATATTTCTGAGGTCTAAGGAATAGATATCTCCTTTCTCTGTCTTAAGGTCATTGCTATAGATGAAAAGATCTATAATCTATAATCTATTTGGTCAATAAAATAAATAATTATATTTGCTTAACTTTTCAGACAAGCATGATCTTTAATAATAGAATAATAGAATAACAGGCCTGAGAGTGTCTGAAAGACCGCTACTAAAGCATAGAACAACAGAATCACTTGTTATGAGTGAGCAGACATTGTGGATAGCTTTATGACAGTTCTAGTAATGAGTCCAAACCTCTGACTAGGTTAAGCATATTCTTCACTGTTACTGTTTTTAGTCATGTAAGATCTATTTGTAATTAACTGAAGTAAAAAAAAATTTTTTTTAGTACACACAATGAAAAATGCCTACGCACTATATATTATTTTATATTCACAAGTATGTATTAAAACAGACATTATTAAGCAGAAACCTCCATCAGAAGTTCAAAGTAATCATGTTTAAGAGCAGGTCTGGTATTCTAGAGACAGACATAATAATTCTCATTACCATCAGTAAAATCATAGAATCATAGAGTTGGAAGAAACCACAACAACCATCCAGTCCAACCCTGCCATACAGGAACTCCCAATCAAAGCATCCCTATCAGATGGCCATCCAGCCTC
>NW_024824072.1:0-1668 GCF_019175285.1 Sceloporus undulatus
TTTTTATACAACCAATTAAACAATCGTTTTAAGGCAGACAATAAAACTCCTGAGTTAATGATGGATAACAATGAAATAGATAAAATTATGATGGACAAAAAAGGTAAACACATATCCAAATATTATAAACTATCAAAAGAAAGATTTCTAGAAGATGAAATGATTAAATACAGCATGGTAAGATGGGCACGTGATATAAATAAAACCATAACTATAGAGGAATGGGGGAAATCATGGAAAGGAACAAATAAATTCACTTGTGCCAAAACTATAAAGAAAATGATATCAAAATGTTATACAGATGGTGTCTAACACCCCCAAAACCCACCAGATATACAAAACTGGCAATACTAAGTGCTGGAAATGCAGGGAACCCGAGGGAAGCTTCTTTCATATTGGTGGACATGCATTAAAGCTAAAGGATTCTGGCAAAGGATTCATGGAAGCATCTAAAACATTCTGGATATAAATATTCCCTTTGAACCAAATTTAATTTTACTAAACATGATGTCGCAGAAATTTCAGGAAACTTAAAAATCTAGGCCTGGCATAGCAATGATTGGCAAAAGGACCTAGTAATTGAAAATCCATGCATTTATTTCCAATTGTCGACTCAGTGGAATTCAAGTTCTAAAAAGCTGAGAACCCCGAACAAGACAAAATGGCTCTTTTTATATTATTCAAGACAAAGGAGCTTCTTCAATACACCTGATTGGCTAATTACAATTTAAACATACAGAATTCTTACAATCAGAACAGAAATACATGCATACATTAAAACTGCATCCTCACTCCTTACCCCCTCCTGTAGGAATTCAGTGGTTTTCCTCCTAACCTTGCTTCTGAATGTCCTTATCTCAGTAGTTTATGTTATATCTTTCTACTGGTGCCAGCTTCCATCTAGGTCAAGATGCACTCATTATTCCTTTGCTCTAGTTTTCCCTAAACTCCAAGCCTTTATTTCAAAGACCATCTCTCTGGCTGACAAAGGTGACTCCATCTTTCTATAGCTTTTTTATTTCAACAAGGAATTTCCACCACATTCCCGCCTTTTGATGCTTCATCAATATTTTATATTGCATGATACTATCAACTATTAACTATGTTTATATGACACTCTAAACTCAGAACAAAACAAACCTGTCTAGCAGTTACCAAAATATTAACCTTCTTACCATCACCAGGCAATAACATCTTCCAGTCAGTCCTATTTCAGAAAGACAGTGTATAGCATGAATTAAACAGACATATTCTCATTGCTTTTTAACCCTTTGACACAACTTTTGCTGGATCTGATTCTCTGGAGTTTATTTATTCTGGACACCAAGCTAATCTTCTGATAGTGATGTATTGTATATTTGTTTCATGCTTCAATAGGAGAATTCCATGATAAAGACTATTGTATCTGCTGTCAGAATCACATCTCATTGAGAAACTATCATCTTTAGCCTGATGTTACAGACTCTTGCCAAGCAACTGTTACTCTGCTTCTCTGGACGGCCCTCATAACAGAATAGGAATGCCCAGGGTGTCTTCCACTCCAGGGGCATCTTTTCCCATCTCACGTTTCCTCAGGGAGATCACTATGGAATAGCTCTTGTTGTGTAATGCCATTTAATCGGAATAGATCTGGCCTTCACACTTTAAGACTATCTCCAAACGTATTCA
>NW_024824073.1:0-1668 GCF_019175285.1 Sceloporus undulatus
TCACTGGGAGCCTGCCTCTCTTTGTCTTTCTTCTGGCCTTCAGCTGCTTGTCAGGTCCCGGTTCCAGGTTTGGAGGGAGTGCGTGGAGGATGGGAGAGGCAGGTCAAATCCATCCTTTTGGAAACAGTCTTTTCTCAAATATTCTCTCAATGTCTTGCTTTCCATTTACTTGTAAGTACGGTACATTTCATTCCTCTCCAGAATATTGTACTGCTGCTTCCCTTTATTCTCTGTTTGTGGATTTCCAAAGGTATGTGTTTGGTCAGAGGGACTGCTCTCGGATTCAGTGGTGCTTTTAAGAATGTCTTGTAACATTTCACCTAGCTAGCCAGTCTTTGAAATGTACTTAAATCATTTGTTTTGATAACAACTAACAAATTTTCTGTGTTTCCTCCTGCTTCTTTGGATGAACTCGCTACACTTCTGAATTCTTCCAAACCTGCAACTTGTTCTCTTGACCCAATTCCTACTCATCTTCTAATCTCTATAGCTCCTTCTTTTCTCCCCTCGCTTCTCCATATCTTCAATCTCTCTCTCTACAGGCTCCTTCCCGTCGGACTTCAAACATGCTCTCATTTCCCCAATTCTGAAAAAACCTTCTCTTGACCCCTCCTCTCTGTCTAGCTATCGTCCAATTTCTCTTCTCCCCTTTCTTTCTAAGGTCTTGGAATGGGTTGTTTATTCTTGCTGTCTTGAGTTTCTTGAAGCCAACTCCATCCTCGATCCCTTTCAGTCTGGTTTCCGCCCAAGGCATTCTACAGAGACAGCTCTCACTAAGATCTCCAATGACCTTTCATGGGCCAAGGCTAATGGCCTTTACTCTGTTCTCATTCTTCTTGATCTGTCTGCAGCCTTTGACACCGTTGATCACTGTCTTCGAGTGGATATACTTTCTGACCTTGGGTTTTCAGACTCTGTCCTCGACTGGTTTCGATCTTATTTGTCTAGCAGGTCCTTTGCAGTGGTTGTCTAGCAGGTCTTTTGCAGGAGGTCAGACTTCATCTCCTGTTCCCTTATCTGTTGGAGTTCCCCAGGGCTCTGTTCTGGGTCCCCTTCTGTTTTCTCGCTACACACTGTCCTTAGGAAAACTCATTAGCTCTTTTGGTTTTTCCTACCATCTGTATGCCGATGACACCCAGCTGTATCTTTCCGCCCCTGACCTTTCTCCAAGGCTTGAACAGCAAGTTTCATCATATCTCACAGCTGTCTCGCAGTGGATGTGCCATCGGCATTTGAAGCTCAACATGTCCAAGACGGAGCTTCTTGTCTTTCCTCCTAAGCCCATCCTTCAACACTCCTTTTCTGTCTCTGTGGACAACATTTCTATTCAACCAGTCCAGCAAGCCCGCAGTCTTGGTTTTATCTTTGACTCTTCTCTGTCGTGTATCCCTCAGATCCAGACCACAGCCAAGGCTTGTAGATTCCTTTCGTACAATATTGCCAAAATCCGACCATATCTCTCTGCCTCTACCGTCAAGATCTTGGTCCATGCCCTAGTGATCTCACGACTGGATTACTGTAATGTCCTCCTGGCTGGGCTTCCTCTTTCTCACCTCTGTCCTTTAATTTCTGTCCAGCATTCATCTGCACGCATTATCACATCCGCCCACCGCTCTGACCATATCTCTCCTGTGTTGGCATCCCTTCACTGGCTCCCCCTCCATTTCC
>NW_024824074.1:0-1668 GCF_019175285.1 Sceloporus undulatus
TAAGAGCTTGCTACAGATTTTAAACATTAATAACAGTTTAAAATCTTGTGCATTTGTGATTAAACTAGTCTCTACAAAAAGCAATGTTTTTATGGTGCTAGAATAAAGTTCAAGTTGATGCCAACGAGGCCTTCAAGGAAAGGGTATCATCATCATCATCGTCATTATTGCCAAACTGGATTTGCCACTTCATCTCCATGCACAAAGGATTAGTAATTTGAATTGTCATTCTCACATACCAGTGGTATATATATGTCTGTTCCTGGCTTCCACTCCACCAAATGCATCTGAGGAAGTAGACTGAAGTCTACGAAAGCTCATGCTGCCAATTTCTTTCTTTCAGGTAGTCTCAAAGGTGCTTCAAGATCTCTCTACATACTGATTCCACAGACTAACACGGCTATATCTTTGAATCCTTGTAGTCTCTTTTGTTTCCCTTGTCTGGAAGGAGCATAGATGATTCCAATAGTGGCTTATAGTTTTTAACCATACATGAGAGCCAGTTTCTAGGATTCTCGTAACCAAGTATAGATCAACTCATTTTGTTTGTCTCCTTTCCGATCCCAAGATGGATTTCCGGAGACAATAAATGTAAGCTTTCTTTTTCTACCTTGCAGGAGCATCCAGAGTCATTTCTCCTATTTCTGCCACAGATACATGCTGCACCAGCCCTGATGCACTCTGCTTAATATAGATACCAAATATTTCTACGCACTTTTCCTCCTCCAGGCCTAAGATTCCCCAAACCTAATTATAGCATTGTTATCCACAGATGGAACAAACCCGGTGAGGTACGACATGGAAAGTCTTCTGAATAACATGTTTCCACATTTTCCCATTCACTCAGTATCCTCTTTAATTCCCTTTTCTAATTAAATACACATTTCTTTGGAAGCAAGCAGCACTCAGTTTTGGGACACACTTAGATTGTTTTCACACAACTCAACACTGCTATCACTGCCACAATGCATCGCGCAAGTGTGGCATCGCTTTTATGTTCTTTCCACTCTCTTTTTCCCCCTTCCTTCGTTGTGCTGTCAGCTCAATTCAGTCTGGTTTAATATGCACAAGCTATTTTTAAAGCTTCCTCTCTCTCTCTCTCTCTCTTTCATATTTTGCAATTCAAATCTCTGAGCCTGTAAGTCTAACAGATAATCTCGCAGCTCTTTGGCAGTCTTGCACTCCCAACTGGAGGAGCCAGAGCTGGCAAGTGTGGACTGTTCTCTTGTTAAAACTTCACTCATGATGGACTTGGTTTCAAAATAAGCTGCTTCTTTTTCGTTTCCCAGACTTCCTTCCAAAGTTGGGAAGGAGAAACATTAAACAGAAGGGCCTGGTGTTTTTGTTGCCCTTACCTGGGGCTTGTTCTTGTCTTCCTTACAACGGAATTGGAAAAAATAGGGAATGATTGAATTGGAAGGGATTACTAGAGTCACCCATTTTGACCCTGCAAGCTCAGTTAGTGTATCTCTGGCTCTGCTTAAAAATCTCCTTCTATGGGGTCTGAAACAACAACTATGTACTGGGTGTTTTATAAATCCCAGGTAAGTCATGTGCAGCAGGGACGTAGCTAGGATTTTAGGAAGGGGGGGGGGTCCAGACTAAGTGCCACCATTATAATGGGGCTTGGGTGTGGCGGCGCAGCAGCACACACCATTCATTTTTCTA
>NW_024824075.1:0-1668 GCF_019175285.1 Sceloporus undulatus
CATTTGTGCAGACATTCCATAGAAAAATACATGCCTGTTCCAGCAGGATCAGTTTAAATTAAGACTCCCCCTTTGTGTGCCTCAGATTCTGCAAAGACGTGGTCCAGGGTGCTGCTACCTTTGTTCTTTACAATAAACTTTTTGTTTTACATTAAGTTGTTGTGGATTATTGGTCAGAGCACATCCCAAGTCTCACAGTTCTAAGGCTTCTTGGAACCTTTTGGGTTCCATCTACCTTTGAGGGTGGACCATCCTAATCGGTCGTCCACCCCAGGTGGATTTGGGTAGTTGCCTTAAGTCGAACCTCAACCAGGTAATGGCCTGTCCATGACAGAGCAGAGGTACTACATACCTCTGCCCACGGAGTGCCCCAGTCCGTACTAAAGACAACATCGAGCATATTACCTGAGCAATGCGTTGGACCCAAGACTAACTGGGATAGGCCCATGGCCATCATCGAAGCCATGAACTCCCGAGTTGCACCTGTTAGATTTTGTGAGCTGGCCTTGAAAGGGATGTTGAGATTTCCCAGAACCAGAAGTCTGGGAGACTCCAGCACCAGTTCTGAGACCAGTTGTGTCAGCTCGGCTAGGGAGTCTGTTAGCCCACGGGGTGGACGGTAGGCCAACAGGATCCCCAGATTATCCTTAGCCTTCTAGGTCAGGTAAATACACTCAATGAAGTCCGTTTTCCGGACTTGGTTCCTGGTTAAGGTGAGAGTATTTTTATGGACTATGGCAACACCTCCCCCTCACCCACATGTCCTAGTCTGCTCCCTAACAGTATACACGGCTGGAAGAGCCTGTGGCCACACTGCATTGCTTTCAGCCCCCAGCCAGATCTCTGTAATGGAAGCCAGGTCACAGTTCTTATCGTCTAAAAGATTGCAAATAATGTGGGTCTTATTCTTGATTGACCTGGCATTGCACAGGAGCAGAGACAGGGTCTGAGGTACGGTTGGATTGACCCTCGGTTCTTTTGGGTTAGGAGGGTGGATGGAAGGCAGGATAGGTATCAAGCATCGATCCTGCCTTCTCTTATATCGTAATTCCACCCTTCTACCGCTATATCTCCCCCTGCCCCACACTACTTCAATTGGAGCTCCATCATGTAGATCTAAATTAATGCAACCCCCCACTTCCCCACCAGAGTCATCCCTACAATACAACATTTCCACATTAGGCTCATTCCTCTCGCCCCTGTGCTCACCCACTACAACCCCACCCAACAACTACACAACACAACTAGTACACTACAATGTGGTTGCGCATGTGCACAGCTGCGGAAGTGTAGATGGTCTGGTGCTCCTCAGGCGCTGCGCAGCTGCACATGGGTCAACTTACACAAAGTCCTGGGGCACAAAAACACACCAACACACACCTGTCCTTGGGGTCAGAATGAAGGGTGAGCCGGCAAGCCAGCTTTAAGAAGTGCCGCTCTCACTGACACGCCTCCCTCGCCCTCCACACAGCTGTCCTTCAGGCTATCCCTGATGGAGCTGGGTCTGCCTGATCGCTCCCTCTCAGGCCAAGATGACAGTTAAAGGAAGGAGAAGTCTATTCCTTCAGGCTATCCCTGATGGAGCTGGGACTGCCTGATCGCTCCCTCTCAGGCCAAGATGACAGTTAAAGGAGGGAGGAGTCTATTCCTTCAGGCTATCCCTGATGG
>NW_024824076.1:0-1668 GCF_019175285.1 Sceloporus undulatus
GGGTATCATATCAGGGGAAGTATTCCCCCATACTATTTCCTTCTATTCACAAAAATAAATTTTGAAACAAATGCTCTTTCATATGAGATCAGTTTAAAAGCAATTCTGAGCATCTTCCACACCTTCAAAAAGCTACTCAAGTCTTGTTTTCTGCTTTGTGTACTCCAGGAGGTTTTGGAACAAGAGAAAGGTAGGCCTGAGCAGCCTTTCATAGGCTTTTGGCAGACACTTTCACAACTGTTATATCAATCCTTTGGGAGGTGGGGTGATGGCATCATTTCAAACGGCCAAAGGTTCAAAGTGGAAAGATCAAATATATTTCAGTTTGCAAGGACAAGATTTCCCAACACAGTTCAAAAGATTCCTCTTGGAGGAATTCAGGAGTGCCAGGTGGCTTCCATGTCAGGTGAATGGGAAAGTGAATGCATTCTGGGTTCAGCTATCCAAGGTGCTGAACCTATTTATAGGTAGCTTCTTTAAAGTTAAGAGCAGTAGTTCCCAAACTTTTGTCCTTCATATGTTTTGAACTTCAACACTCAGAATTTCAAACTGTTGGCCAAGTTGCTTGAGGCATCTGGAAGTTGAAATCCAAATCACTTGGGGGACTAAAGTTTAGGAGCCACTGGTTTAGAGTAAACCTCAGAGCAGATACTTTGCCCCACTGCATTGGAAGGCATCAGCTGCCATGGGATGCATTCAAAGTGACATCACAAAAGTAATAGCTGCTGTGGTTACTTTATAAACCTCATGATAACCAGAGGTATAGATGTACCTGTAGTGTAATCACTTGTGATCTGAAATGCATAAAGTGTCATTGTATGCCCCTCTGCATGTCCCTACCCTGCAAATCTAGTGTATATGGCCCAGCAATCTGTTCCACTATAAGAATTCCATATGAAGACACATATTTCAGGAAAGGTAGTGTAGGAATATCTCTGAATAGATAATGTTTGGAAATCTCATTGGTTACATAGCATTTCTTATCATGGGATTTAGAAATGTTCACTTTTAGCAAATGTGTTCATTTGTGAGGAGGAAAGAAATATGCTATATTGATTTATTGTCCAAAGTACAGACAATATAGTTTTAAAAATCTTTTACTCAGAACACATTTGTTGACAGCACCACTGTCAGAATGCTTTTAAGCTTATGCAATCTCCTATATGCCCTGGGTTGTTGATTCTCCCTCCCCTTCTTTGTCAGGAAGTCCTCCTGTCCCAAGGGCTGTTTGCAACTTTATTTTCTCTCTTCAGAATGAATTTATGAGGAACCTTTCTGTATCTTACTTTATGCAGAGGTCATACGCTGAGTGAATGATTTCAGCATATTATGTGCTTTAGCATAACCTTCAACTTATAACAGGCGCAAATGCTTAGCCCCAAGTTCCTTCCAGGGTTTGTGCTACAAAAAAAGGAGAAAGATTGTAGTGAACTCAAGTTGTTGAATATGGAGTGGGGGAAAGGGCTTAGGTGTCAGAGAAATGCTAATATGCGGCCAAATGGTCAAAAAGTGAATTACATTATAGCAACAACAGAGAATGTCATCAGTCCTAGAGATGCACATATCTGCACACACACATACACAGAGACATGGAAGAGACTGGAGTAATAGTGATGGATTTGAAAAATATATACACTAAGCAAGAGGTTATGGCTGGGATTTTTTTTT
>NW_024824077.1:0-1668 GCF_019175285.1 Sceloporus undulatus
AGTTTTCTAGTCTGTTCAGGTCATTTTGAATTTTGATCCTGTCTTCTGGGGTATTAGCTACCCGTTCCAATTTGGTGCCATCTGCAAATTTGATAAGTATGCGCCTATTTCTGTCATCCTGGTGGCGCAGTGGTTAAATGCCTGTACTGCAGCCATTCACTCGAAACCACAAGGTTGTGAGTTCAAAACCAGCAAAAGGGCCCAAGCTCAACTCAGGCTTGCATCCTTCCGAGGAGGTCACTAAAATGAGTACCCAGACTGTTGGGGGCAAATTAGCTTACTTGCTAATTAGCTTACTTGCTGTTCACCGCTATGATCTTTGGAATAGTGGTATATAAATAAAACAAATTATTATTATTAATTATTATCCAAGTCATTGATAAAGATGTTGAATAGCACTGGGCCCAGGACAGAGCCCCACTGGACACTCCACTGGTCACTTCTCTCCAGGATGAAAAGACGCCATTGTTGAGCACTCTTTGGGTTTCGCCAGTCAACCAATTACAAATTCATGTAACAGTTTCCTTGTCTAGCTTGTTTCATGTTTTTGTTTTATATACTGTTTAATTTGGTTAACTGCTATTAGGAGACATAGCTATGAGATTCTATGATATGGGGTGCACTATAAAACTTTTAATAAATGAACAAGTATTTCAACAAGTATTTTCCTCCCCGCCGCCATGGTCTGGGGAAAGACCATGTGGGGCTGTTGGAGGCCAAGAGGCCTCCAGTCCACCATGGCCCTTCTGCAGAGATGGCAGTGACTGAGGCAGTGGCAGCGAAGAGGAGGCAGAGGAGCAGCACCAGAGGCCTCCTGTCCAACTCGGCCTGCAGGCCCCCACTGCCACCACCATGGAAGGGCCGGGTGGTGACCCAGAGCCCTCTTGTCTAGCTTGTTTCATGTTTTTGTCTTATATACTGTTTAATTTGGTTAACTGCTATTAAGAGACATAGCTATGAGATTCTATGATATGGGGTGCACTATAAACCTTTTAATAAATGAACAGGTATTGCAATCCTATATATTCATATTATCAGACATAACTCCAGCAAATGTTAGCCTTTTGGATGCCAGAAGGCTCCTCTCATTCTTCAGAGCAAGAAGCAACACTTCAGCTGCCTTCTAGAAGGTAAAGCCAAAAGGCTTCCAAAAGGACTGAAGCCTTGGGCAAGTCACACTCTCTCAGCCTCAGAGGATGGCCATGGGAAACCCACTCTGAAGGAACCTGCCAAGAAACCCCTTCAGAGACTCCCATAAGGTCACCATAAGACCTGGAAACAACTGGAAGGCAGGCCCCAAGAACAACATTGGGAAATAGGTGCAAGCCTTGCCTTGGGAAAGTGTAATGACTGGGCTCCAGTCAATGGAGGTCTTCTTCAGGCAGAAAAGGGAGGTTTATGCAAATACAAGTGACATCACTTCTATGGAAGGCTCACTTGACCAATCAGAGAGCAAGATAAAGGTTCTTCTGGAAGCTTCCGTGAGAAGGAGATATAAGGCCTGAGAGACCAAGGTGTTTATCAGACGAGCCCTTAAAGAGGTACTATTCCAGTGTGACTCCTCTAGCTGCCTCCTGTTGCATGCTGGGATTGGCAGTTTTAAGGAGGGGTATTTAGAATTCTCAGGCAGAGAAGTTCAACTCCTTAAAACTGCCAATCCCAGCATGC
>NW_024824078.1:0-1667 GCF_019175285.1 Sceloporus undulatus
CTTAGATTGTTGATGTTCCTTCCTCTTATCTTCACTCCTCCTTCTGAATCTAAACTTGCTCTTTGTGGGATTAGATGACACCTCATATTTGCTGCCAAGCTTTAGAGTCCCTTGGTTCCTTGGCTGGCATTTCAGCGTGTGAATTAGTAAGCAGTGATAGGAGCATAAAGGAAGAAACAACTCACTCCACTAACCACACCCTTTATCTCCAGGCAGCTCTTCAGACCCTGCCATTGAAGAATCAGTGCTATAGCAGAGTGTTGTACTAGGACAGAAGAGGTCCAAATTCCATTATGCACTAAGCTGTTAAATTGATAGGATGACTTTGAGACTAACTTGCATCACTGGGTTGTTATGGTGAGTAGAAAATGAAGGGGTGGAAAGAAGAGCAATACATGTTGCCTTTCATTTATTGGAGAAAAAATGGAATACAATTTAATTAAATAATGAATGAACAAAATCTGAGAGTGAGAGGGAAAAGAGGTTTACTCAGGTACAGGAGGGAATTTTTGCCCAAGCACTTCCTAAAACATAGAACTGGCACTGCTGGCAGTATATTCTTGTTCCCTTTCCTCAAGATCTGTTATAAACCACCCAGCCATATTTTGCAGGGTGGAGCATCTTTGCACTGAATCACTGACACATTCTATGAGCAAATAAGCATCTTTGAACTTTCTGGGAAAATATGTGAATACAGCCACAGCAAATACCATAAAACAGTCTTCCCAGATATAATATACTACAGTCATCCCCCATCTGGGGATGATAGGGCTTGTAGTCCATGGCATTTGGAGAATGCTGGGCTGGCAAAGGCATCAGAGGAGATACATCTGTAGGAACACTTCCATCCACTTACCAGAATCTCTAGAGGCTATATCCACGTTTTGGGAAGTCCTGTCATGGATTGTTGCAAGGAATATCTCCACAGACCTGTAGCTGGAGGTTCTTTGTTGCCTGCCAGGTTCCCCCACAAACGAGAAGTGAGAAGGACTCAAAAGAACCCCCTGCGCAAAGCATGGAAATGAGGAAACAGAATGTGTCATCATCGTCATCATCTTTGTAAGGAGAGTTCAAAGAAGGAAATGTAAAATTAAGCAAAAGATTATAAAGAAGACAATAATGGATTTTTAAAAGCTATGGATGTGTCAGTAATGCCTTACTGAGCCTCAGCCTGCTGTGCTATTAAAGCATAAATGTATTATTGATACTTTGTGATTTCCTTCCAAGAGAGCAGAAATTATGTACTGTAGTCACAAAAAGCCATTGGCTCCCAATCAACAGCTGAGCTCTGGCACTGTTGTTGCACCCAGACTCTTGGTAGTTAGCACCTTTCCATTTTGGGCTTGCTGGATGCTTGATCTCCTTTAGGAATGTTACCTATTAATGAATCTCTTGCCACTTTAGGAATCCTTATTTTTTTAAACAAATTTAGAGTTCTTAGAGTTTTGTTGAATCATTTCAGGATTGTTCCCAAGGAGAAAGAGCCATCCAAGAATCAGATAGACTGCACTGGACAACCCAACGGAACACAGGGCTGTTAGAAAGTGTGAAAATGAAAGCTGTAATCCGACACAATGGAAGGACACCAGGTAGGAGAATGCTATGCTAATGTGGATGTCACCAGTGTTGTGTACTACTTAAATTAGCAGATTTATTTATTTATGCAT
>NW_024824079.1:0-345 GCF_019175285.1 Sceloporus undulatus
ATGGATATGATGGATCAGCTTTACCTTAGGGTTTGGGGACATTGATGATTCCAATCTGAATCACAAAATTGCTATGTACTGTATATGTATTATCCTACTTGAGAGTATGTATTTTCCCTGGAAGAAGATTAACCATCCATTATGAAGCCAAGCCCTCCCTCCAGTCAATCTGCCTTGGTCCAGGCCTCGGAGGTAAAGAGAAACTGCTGGACCTCTTACCCTTTCCCTCCACCACTCCCTTCTCCTTCTGTGTCATGTCTTTTTAGATTGTATGCACGAAGGGCAGGGAACCGTCTAAGAAGATTGTATGTACAGCGCTGTGTAAATTTACAGCGCTTCATAAAT
>NW_024824079.1:445-1667 GCF_019175285.1 Sceloporus undulatus
AATAATAATAATAATAATAATAATAATAATAATAATAATAATAATAGTTAGAAGATCCCAATAGTCCTCCAGTCCCACCAGCTGCCAGTGTAGAAATCCATGGTAAAGCATTTCTGAGTGGTGGCTATCCAACCCCTGTTCAGAAATCTCTTTCATTAGGTCCACTACATTCCAAGACAACCCTCTGAAAACTGGACTCAAAATTATTTTTTTGTTTTTGTTCTGTAGATAGCCTGATAAATCAATGCAAAAAGACACTGTAGAAACACCAGTAAAATACGGGTTGCACCAAAAATTTGACTGGACAGCTACCGTGACATAATAGTTTGAGAGTAGGACTGTGCAAAGAAAATGCAAAACATGTCTGTGTGCCATGCTTGACGAGTAGATAATCTGGTCTCTAGATTTGTACAGAGAAGGGTTATATTCCCATCTTGGCCATGAAGCTCCCTAGGTAACCTTGGGCAAGTCACGCTCTCTCAGCCTCAAAGGCAATGGAAAACCTTCTCTAAACAAATCTTGCCAAGAAAACCCCATGATAGGTTCACCTTAGGGTTGCCATAAGTCAGAAACAACTTGAAGGCACACAACAACAACAACAACAACAAAGAAGCTTTATAGTGGAAGAAACCCTTTCGCCTCCTTCCTTTTTTAAAAACATATTTTCTCTCGTTTTCAGCTATACACTGTGTGATTTTTCTCCCAGAAAGAAAAGGTAAATCCTTTTGCTGTTGGGTACTTTGACTCGGAAGAGGCCCTAACCCTTCCAAAGACTTTATTCCAGTGTAAACTATATTTTTCTGTAGCCTTGATTTCCTCCTCCCTGTTTAGTTCTAAAAATTCTTTTAGACTCTCATGATCTTCAGTTTTAAGGCTGATTTAACAACATAAAAAGAACCATTAAAGAACTGCCTGCTCCAGCACACTATTCACACTGTAGTCAACCAGTTCTCTATAGGAAACATCTAGAAGAATAAGAATGCAACTGCAGTTGCATCTTGTGCTCTAGGAAGTGAGGTCCAAAACACACTGCAGAAATAATCCAGTTTGAGACCACTTTAACTGGCGCAGTGCTAGGAAATCCTGAAATGGTAGTTTATTGTGGCATCTCTGACAGAGAAAGCTAAATGTCTCACAAAACTAGTTTCCATAATTCCCTAGCATTGAGCCAGGGCAGTTAAAGCAGTCTCAAACTGGATAGGTTCTACATTGTGTTTTGGAC
>NW_024824080.1:0-1667 GCF_019175285.1 Sceloporus undulatus
GCTTGGTTATCAGCATAAGTCAGAGATTGCTGGCAGCAATCCCGGACATAGATACAAGGACATAATCAATTTGGACCAAGGTAAAGAAAAACTTAAATCACAGGAGGAGATTAGTAATGGGAGTTTTGTGCTAAATTGGTTTTCTTATAGACAACTGAACGAAAGATTTAAAATGGATCAGAAAGGCCTAAGTATTGCTCCCGCTATTCCAGAGTTTGAAAGTATTGTTAAAGACAGGTCCAAAATAAAAAGGATATTGAAATTCTATAATTTGATTTTGAAATTTGAATTGGAGGAAGAGGTTATCAAAGAATACATGATTAGCTGGGCAAAAGACCTGAATCCTGAATATAATGTTGGAACAATGGGAAATGACATGGAAAAGGCGGATCAAGTATACAAATAATGTAGAAATTAGGGGAAATTGCTATAAATCAATTTTTAGATGGTATTTAACCCCACATAGGATTGTATAAAATGTATAAGGATATGAAGGGCACATGTTGGAAATGCCAAAAGGAATTAGGCATGTATCTGCACAGTTGGTGGTCATGTGAAAAGGCAAAACAGTATTGGAAACAGATTCATGAAAAAAATATTTAAGTTTAATATCCGTGCAGACCCGATGATGTATCTATTAAATATAATAGAAGACCAAGCGATGGAAAGGGCAAATGGTAAATTGATTTTTTTGGCAATAGCAGCAGCCAGGATACTTTACACTAAACACTGGAGGTCTGAGGAGTTACCATCTATAGAATGGAAAATTAAATTATATGAAATGTATGAAATGGATAAACTATCGTTTATGAAAAATGACACGCTATCTAATTTTTCAAAGGATTGGGGTCCATGGATCTCATATACACAACAAGATGGGAAGCCTAGTAGATGTATTGTAATGTTAGATTAAATTTCAAATACAGCTATATAAGGGTGTCAGACTGTATTAAGGGGATAAATAGGTTAAATAAAGATGTAAAATGGACAGAACAAGGGGCAAGAACCTTAGACTACATAAATATAAAGTAGATATTTTAGATTTCTGCAAGACACTCTTAGATATGATACGAAAGAAGCTGAGTGTTTATAGAGTTTTGTATTTAATAATGTATCTATCACAGTAACCAGAATGGGGGTAACAGATAGGTAGAGACGTAGTTTGAATAAGTTTCCTTGACTTCACAGTTAAAAGTTATTAAGAGTATGTTTTGATTATAATTGAATCATATTATGTAACAGATGCACAGTAGAGGAAGTCATGTATGTGTTTTAGTATTGTTTGTGTTAGGTATTTTTTAATGTTTGTTGTGTATTTAGTCTGTTATATTTTATGTTTTTTAACCTAATAAAATTTTAAAAATTTAAAAAATAATAAAAAATTAAATTAAATTTAAAAATGAAATCCCGGTAAAGATGGCGGAGAGAATGCATCGGGATCCGTGAGCGGGAACCCGCTGCTCTCCCTCGGGCTGGCCCTACAACGTAGCAACCGGGGTTGCGAAGTGTTGGGCAATATCCCTATATCTGTTTAGGGATCAACCTGACCCCCAAGGACTTTAGGAGCTACCGAGCCGACCAGGAAGGGGAAGGAGAGCAGCGGCTTGTGAGCCCGAAGATCGTGGGTCTAAAGGCAGCCCGAGGCAGAAGCCTTTTCAGGTTTATCT
>NW_024824081.1:0-1667 GCF_019175285.1 Sceloporus undulatus
AGATCTCTCCCTAGCAAGTCCCAGTGTGTGCTTAGGGAAACGTAGTTCATTGAGATTCACTGGGTGGTGGCAGCGAAGAATACAGGATCTCAAGGGGTCTCGTTCAGCTCAGCAGGGAGCGGGAATGGAGACCTAGGAGATCCTAGAAGGGAAAGTTTTAAGGGACCACGCGCAGGGCTGATTGCCCCCGGGGATCGCCACATGGTTGGCAGCGGTGGCTTTCGGACGTTTGGAAGCATTGCTTGCTAGGCAAGGGTGTTTTCCGCTTTGGGAGCTATAGTTTCAGCTAGGTGCTTGAAGAAAGTGTTGGATTCTTCTCTTCCTATCTCTCTAACTCTCTTTTACCTGCCTGGGGGCAGGGAAGGAGGAACCGGTGCTGGATTTCTTCTCTCTCTCTGTTTCTCTCACTCTCTTTTCTTTATCTTCTTTTCACGGTGTGGGTCTGCTCTGGTGTGAGGAGAAGGGAGAGTAGGCTTGAGGTTTTTTCCTTTCCTCATCTCCTAGGTGGGAGAAGAGGGGGAAAGGGTCTGTGTGTGTGTTTGAGCTGTTTGCTGTTGGGAGGGAAAGGAGGGGTGGCTTTGCCCACAGCATCCCTTTAAACCTAACAGCTGGGAGCCTGCGATTGCAGGGACAATTCTGTTGAGCTGAGAGCCAACAGGCAGAGATCAGGCTTGCTAAAAAGCTGTGATCTGATCATTTTCTCCAAAAGGTCTGCTGGAGACAAAGAAATTGCAAAGTCTTTTCTCTCTCTCCAAGTGAAGGGGAGGAGGGAATAAAGTGAGGGTTGCAAGGGCAACAAATAGGGCCCTGATCTTCTTGCCTGGCTGGCAAAGGGACATCAAAGGTGGCATTTATTGCTTGGCCTCTCCGCAGGACCAAAAGGAGCATTTCCTGTTTCTGTGGTCTTTCTCTTTCTTTCTGACTTTGAGCCCTCTCAAGGAGAGGCTGTTTCTTTTCTCTAGCTAAAGTAAAGGGGGGTCAGTGGGCTTCCCCCCCTTTGGCCACTGAGGCTAGTGACCAGCATCTAGTGTTGGAGTTAGGGAACTGCAGGGAGGGAAGTTAGCTCTTCTGATTTTGTTTCTTCTCTGGTTCACAGCGTGCGGCTTGTCCTGCACACTCATCCATTTCGTGCAAGCTATTGTGGTTGTTTTTTTATTAGTCCTTTCGCGTGTCTACTTTATAGTTAGCAGTTAGTCTTTGCTTCTGCGCTGTGGCAAAGTCACTGCCATGGAAGAGGGCAACGACTCCATCCAGCCAACCTCAAGGGAGGAAGACAATGCCGCATCTCCATCACCAGGCCCAGCATCCCATCCTAACATGGATGTGTGGGCCCAGATGACAACCATGTTCTCTGACTTGAGGCGGAAGATGTTCTCTGAAATGGCTGAACTTCTGGCTAAACAGACCCAGGACCAACCTGCACTTGCACCAGTGACAGTGCGACTTGAAGAGCCTCGATGGTTTCCCCTTTACAGGAACGGCGAGGATTTTGAAAGCTTCCTGGAAAGTTTTCAGCGGACTTGTAAACGCCACAAGGTCCCAGAGGATCAGTATATGAATGAACTTCGCCCACAGATCTCAGGAGTCCTCCGAGAGGTTGAAACCAGTATGGCACAGGAAGAGATGCAGGACTTTCAGCTCTTCGTACAGAGGGTGCGCCAACGCCT
>NW_024824082.1:0-1667 GCF_019175285.1 Sceloporus undulatus
CACTATCCCAACACAAACAGAACATTTAGCCACCAAAGAATTATAGTGCATTTAGAAATTTCTTGTCACATTTCAGAGGAAAACGTAATTTTAATAACAGTTTTGGGGAGCATCCTGGGATTGAGGGCCAATGGGGCTACCCCATATTTAGATCCAGAGATGTTCCCCCATATCCTCCAACATTTCATCGATGGGAAAAAGAAGACACATGTGGACAAGCAATCCAGAAGGCGGTGAGGATGGTCAAAGTTGTTTATGAGGAAGGTCACACATATGGGGAAGGGCACAGCAGTTTGCTTTAGCTTCAGCCTCCTGGGAAGGGCAATATCCTGCCTCCGTCTTTCCTCTATTCTCCCCACTTTTGAGTTGATGGGGTGCAAACTCAATGGCACTCAGGAATTGAAGTGAGCTGAGAAGGGGGAAAGTGGGAGGATGAGAGAGCAACCGGGACATTTTTAAAAGCCCCTGAAAAAGTGGGGTTACAGAGGGTTAACCAGGACTGTCTCTGCCATATTGGGAGAATATGTTCTCTGCTTGCTTTCATGAACTGATCTAGCAGTGACACAGATGAAAATTAATAGTCAAGAACTTCAACTCACCAAAGAATTCTTGTACCTCCGCGGCCTCTTTCTTTTGGAGCTCAACTCCCTCCACTTGGCCTCTGTGTCAGCCATCAGGTAGGCAGGGGTCCTGGTGGTCATGCACTTGGGTCACTTCCAGAAAGAGAGGCCCAAAGCCGTGTAGAAGGAAGCAGAGATGAAGTTCCTGAGAAAAGGGACCAGGGTTAGGATTGACTTGGTAAGAAACCCTGCAGCACTCAAAGACACAGAGAACAGCATCCTGCTGGTGACATACACAGGTGACATATGCCTCCTTTGGGTCAATGCAGAGGTGGGCATCCTCTTCCTCCCTCTGCACCAAACAAAGCCCCTGGACCTAGCATAGATTCACTGCAGCTCCCCTACACAACAGTTACTCCATGCCCTATTAGAGTGGTAAAGGATGAGGGGATGGGGAATTGGAGAGGGCCCTGGTTATGTAGCTGTAGCTGGATGTGAAATGAGTGCATCACAAATAAATAAATAAATAAATAAATAAATAAACAAATAATCTGCTGAAACATCCAGAGGTCCCCAGTGCTTATCCCCAGCACCATCCCCTTTCCCAAGAAGGCTGCATCCACACTGCAGAAATAAGACACTTTGACACCGCTTTAACTGCTCAGTGCTATGGAATCCTGGGATTTTACCTTTGGACACTTAGCCTTATCTGCCAGAGAGCTCTGGTTCCACAACGAACTACAAATCTCAGGATTCCACAGATGGAGCCAGGAAATTAAAGTGGTTTCGAACTGGATGATTTCTGTAGAGCAGATACAGCCTAAATCGGTTGTAAAAGGATAGAAGCACCCAAGTCTTGTTTTTACTCTCCAAATAATGGTTTTCCTTTTAAAAAATAAGTAGTTTGTTTTAGTCTGTAATCCTTATTTTTGTTGTTCTTGTTTGTTTCTATTTTTATTTGGTCATTTGAGATGGCTTCCTTCATGAGTGAAAATCTCTTAATAAGAAACTGGAGAGACTTTTAAAATCTCCCAAAGGAGCTACTTTTGGCCTTTTTTTTGGGGGGGACTAGCCTCCTCTTAGGAGCCAAAGCCCAATGTTTGTGCA
>NW_024824083.1:0-1667 GCF_019175285.1 Sceloporus undulatus
TACAAAATAAATCAAAGCATGACCAGTCCTCTTTAGTTTTCTCAACTGGTTTATCCCTCATGATTGCGGTTAAAATGTCCAATCCCTTTGCTTCTCTTAGTTTAATTATCCACTCCTCTATTTTAGGAATTTGGATGTTTTTCCAATACTGTGAGTGACCATCTACAAAATTAGTCTGGGAAATCTTTTAGCTACTTCCTTTTTCAGTTTACATGTCAAATAGAGCAAAAAGATCAAAGGGTTTAAAGGTATTTCTTCCGGTAAATACCATCAAATAATGCCATCAAAGAAAACCATTATCCTGAAACATGGAAACAAGCTAATATAACTTTGCTGTTAAAAGAAGATAGAGATGCAACTGAGGTAAAGAGCTATAGGCTAATTTCCTTATTAGATATGGATTATAAATTATTTTCTATGATTTTGGCCAATAGAATCAAAAAAGTTCTTAAACACTGGATTCATAAGGACAAGTCAGTGGTAATATACGAAACATCTGAAATATAATTGAATATTTTCAAAGGCACAACAAAAAACACTTATCTTTTTAGAAAAGTCCTTCAATAACATAGGATGGGATATTTGTGACACTTGAAAAATGGAAATAGGAGCTTCTTATTAAAGATTAATAAAGACAATGTATAAAGATCAAAGAGCCAAACTAATTGTTAACTATAAAACCAGAAGAGTTTAAGATTTCTAAAGGTGAAAGTCAAGCTTTCCTACTATCACCTGTTTTGTTCATTCTGATCCTTGAAGCACTGAATAATAGGATAAGATTAGAAAATAAGATCAATGGAATAAAAATTAAAAACAACTGAGTTAAAAATGAGAGTCTTCTCAGACGACATTTGTATTCCCTGGAGAACCCAGAAAAGAGCACAAGGCAATTGATGGATGTAATAGTAGGATTCGAATATATTTCAGGACTAAAAGTAAAGAGAGACAAAACAACATCAATGACAAAAAACATGGGAGAAAGGAAGAACAAATCCTGGAAGAAATTAGTGGATTTAAAGTGGGAAAGAAAGTTAAATATCTAGGAATAAATTTAACAAATAAAAACTCATATCTATTTCACAATAACTATGAGACACATGGAAGGAAATCAGAAAAGACCTAGAAAAATGGGGGAAATTACACTTATTGCTATTAGGAACAATATCACTGATCCAAATGAGTTTCTTTCCTGAAATACTGTTTCTATTCCAAGCGATACCCATCATCCAGAATGAAAAACCATTGAATCTATGGCAAAAGGAAATCTCAAAATTTATTTGGAATTAAAAAAAGAGCCAGGATAGAAACAAAAATACTTTGTGATGACAATAGTAGAAGAGGACTTTATTCTGTTTATTGTTTAGTTTGGATTAGAGAATGGGTTATGTTTGAGAATGAACAGTTGTTATGTCTGAAGGGTGAACATTTAAGATTTGGGTGGCATGGATACCTAATTTACGGTAAAGAGAAAGTTCATAAAGAAAGCACAAATCATTTCGTAAGAAAAGCTCTGTTGAAGATCTGGGGAAAAACAAGTGTAGAATACTGTATGTCCAAAAATACTTTTATGAGGCTCTTTTCGGGAGGAAAGGTATCCAGAAAACTAAATGGTTGAGATAGAAGGATGTCCTGGAAGAATCGCAAGGAAAACTAGAGATCAAAACACA
>NW_024824084.1:0-401 GCF_019175285.1 Sceloporus undulatus
TTTGTAATTGGAAAACAACAATGCATGCTCTTTGGTTGCAGTTTTTCTCCTTCTAATTCTGTATTAATAAACATAACACTGAGAAATAACAGACACGTAAAAGTAATGATGCAATAAACAAACAAATGAGTTTCGACAACAATTTCCAAATCATGTCAGATAGGAAAACCCAGCAAGACAAATCATTTGGACCTGTGTACATTTCAACAAATAGATGCAGGAGGTTTAAAGGGAGACGTGTCTATTTTTGTTTACATGTGCAATGCAGATATCCCAAATCTCCAACAAAATGTTGTATAATCAAAGATTCTCTTGTATCTGGGAAATGTCTAATTAACAATTTGTAAGCCACTCTGATAGCCTTGGTTGAAGAGCGGGGTATAAGTAAATTATTATTATTA
>NW_024824084.1:501-1667 GCF_019175285.1 Sceloporus undulatus
TATTATTATTATTATTATTATTATTAGTTGTGTGTTTATTTTGGTAAGGAATTCATTTTATATACTTTTTCCCAGTATTGATAGGCATTGATCTGCACCTTTTGATATATCTAAATGATAGGCTCTGACCTGCACCTTGATATCAAAAGTGCATCTTGTTCTGAGTAGCTGTATGGCCCTAGCATGGGATCTAAATAACAGGTTCCCACTGAAACAAGGGGAAGCCATGGGTTTTGATATGTAAACGAATTTCCTTTCCCAGCTCTGAAGATGGGTGAGATCATGGGAGGAGCTGCTTAGCTGCTATCAGGCAGATGTCTTAAGGAAGTGTGACTGAGGGGGAGCCATTTGAATCAAAGGGATGGCATTTGCATAGCCATTTGGGTCCCTACTCTAGCAGAAACATTTGGTGAGATCAAAACATGGACCTAAGATGTGAAATACACTTCAAACAGTTTCAGACTGATTGCCCTTTGTCTAGAGACCCTGTTAAACCCTTAAAATGTCTCCTAAATTTAGGGATGTGCTGCTGCCAGCCACTCTCAGCTGCCTCCCTCACCCAGGTCAGTTACCGGCCTGTCTCAGGTCATTTTGCAGCCAACATCTATGTCAGTTTGAGGTCAGAGTCGCTCTGACCTGGTCTGCTAAGCCTTAAATATTAAGCAGACTTATAAACCCTCACACAAATTGGACTTCCCAAGAAAGAACCTCTATATCAGGTGAGTATTACCATGAGAAAAGCCTATTAACTATCCCACATCTACCACGTTATTTCCTGAGCCTTGTATGAATGCATGTGCGTATGCGCCTGTGTGTGTTTGAACCCCTCTTTCCAATAAAAGAGACATTAATTGTACTTAGAGCCTCTGCCTCATTTTCTAGTTCCTGGTATATAGATCGAAGGGGCGATCCCTGAGGTGTAGCAACAGGCCTCCTCTTGTGACCCTCAGCTAATTAAATTCCCCATTGATAATTTGGTCACTGTTCACTGTTACAGTAGAAAGCTGGTATGTAAATAAATCTGACTTGCCTTGTAAAATTCATTGAATGGCTCTCACTAGAGACAAAGCTCTGTGTCCCATTGTATCCAACCTCCTTAGTGGCTTTCATCTTAGTGGGACAGTGAATCCATGTTGGTTTTAATCTTGACTGTCCAAGGCATTGAA
>NW_024824085.1:0-1143 GCF_019175285.1 Sceloporus undulatus
ATTACCTTATAAATGAAGTTGGAAATGACTCAGTATTTACAAGCTTTCTCAGGAAAGGTGTGGGAAGAAAAAAAAATTCCTTGCTTGCAACGTTAGTTCATGTGTATTGCTGATGGTGTTCTACACATGGATCCACTTGTGTACCACCCAGGAAATGCTAGTTTCCAGCCACTAGCCATAGATGAAAAACTCCTTTGAACTTCAGTTTCTCCACTAACACAATAAGCACACAGAAGGTAAGAGAGGAGTTGGGATCTGGATGGGGGACAGCAAGAAGCAATTGAAATAACTGAGAGGGAAGATGTCTTCTTGGTTGGATATTTTGGTTATCCATCAAAGAGATGGATAAGGGATCAAAATTTCTTAGAGAACTGTTTGTATGTGCAGCTGCAAACCACTAGCTTTGTGGTCCACATAATTCAGCAAACTTTTTTACAAGGTTTTTACTGTGAAATAACATTCAATGATTTTTACTCAGGCACCTAGTGTTCAGAACAGCTGAACAGTGACTGCACAATGAGCAGAATTTCATTTTACCTTCAGAGCTAAATGAGGCAAATAACATTTGTTGTGGTTTTTGGGGTTCTATGAGGCCGTGTTCTAGAAGAGTTTATTCCTGATGTTTCACCTGCATCTGTGGCTAGCATCTTCAGATAATGCTTGAATGGAAGAGAGTGGGTTATATATACTGTTGGATGAGAGTAGGGTTGCCATACGTCTGGACCTCCAAACCAGGAAAAATGTAGGACAAAATTTTCAAATGTAGGACATATTTTTTTCTGTGCCCTACATTTGAATAGGAGCCTCGCTGAGGGGAGGCTTTCCCTCACCACCTGGGCCCTGGGCCTCGCCGCGATCGCAGCGGGGAGCGGAGCCCAAGCGGCGAGGGAATCCTCCTCTCAGGGAGGCTTTCCCTCGCTGCCTGGGCCCCGGGCCTCGCCGCGATTACAGCGGGGAGCGGAGCCCAAGTGGCGAGGGAATGGAGCCCTGGTGGCGCAGTGGTTAAATGCCTGTACTGCAGCCATTCACTCAAAACCACATGGTTGCGAGTTCAAGACCAGCAAAAAGGGCCCAAGCTCGACTCAGGCTTGCATCCTTCTGAGGTCGCTAAAATGAGTACTCAGACTGTTGGGGGCAAATTAG
>NW_024824085.1:1243-1667 GCF_019175285.1 Sceloporus undulatus
GCTGTGATCTTTGGAATAGCGGTATATAAATAAAACATATTATTATTATTATTATTATTATTATTATTATTATTATTATTATTATTATTAAGGGTTTCTTCTTTCCTGATGAAATTGTCCAGGTGTTTATGGATTTCAATGGCTTCCCTGTGCATTCTAACTGATAGTTGTTGGCATGGTCCAGAATTTCAGTTTTTTCAAACAGCATTAAATGCCCCGGATAGTTTATTACCCCACTCTCTTCCATCCTGGCATTCTCTGAAGATGCCAGCCACAGCTGCTGATGAAACGTCAGGAATAAACTCTTCTAGAATATGGCCTCCTAGCCTGAAAAAACCATAAAAAAACTATGGATGCCAGCCTTGAAATCCTTCGACTTCACAACATTTATTTGGTAAGATAGCCAGATATTACAAACTAGACT
>NW_024824086.1:0-1667 GCF_019175285.1 Sceloporus undulatus
TTCCATAGCCTTTGAGCCACAAAAGTGTTAAAGCGGTGCCAAACCGGGTTATTTCTCCAGTGTGGACTCAGCCCAGGAATTGCATGACTTAAGAAGCATGAGTTTATATTTCTGTGACTGTTTCTGCTTTTTGTTTGGATCGTGTCCTACATTTTTTCATGCATGTCCTACATTTTGCAGCGCTTTGTCCTCCTTTGTGGTGAGGACCTCTGTTCAGAAAGGAATGGGCAGCATGTTGGACTGCAACAGGGTTTCTTTTCATAGAATCATATGACAGAAAGAGACCCCCAAGAGGCATCCAGCCCAACCCCATTCTGCCATGCAGGAACTCTCAATCAATGCATCCCCAGTGATAGATGGCCATCCAGCCTCTGTTTAAAGACCTCCAAAGAAGGAGGCTCTGACACACTCAGAGGGAGTGTGTTCCACTGTCAAATAGCCCTTACTGTCAGAAGTTCCTCCTAATGTTTTGGTGGGATCTCTGTTCTGGAGTTTGCGTCTGTTGTTCCGTGTTCTAGTCTCTGGAGCAGCAGAAAACAAGCTTGCTTCATCCTCAATGCGACAACGCAACATTCTGAGCAACACCAGACTTTGTCATTGTTGTTTAACCACCTTCAAGTCATGGCCCCTGGGGATGAACTGTCTCCAAGACCCCCTTGTCCTCCACTGCTTTGCTCAGGTCCTCCAAATTCAGACCCCTGACCTTCTTGACCGAATCTGTCCATCTGCCCTTTCCTCTTCCTCTCTTTCTACTGCCTTCTGCCTTTCCTAGCATTATTGTCTTTTCCAGTGAGTCCTGCCTTTTTCATGATGTGGCCAAAGTATGATAGCCTCGGTTTTGTCAACTTAGCTTCCAAGGAGAGTTCTAGCTTGATTTGTTCAAGGGCCTGTTTTGTTTGTCCTTTTTGGCTGCCCACAGTATCCTCAATACTCTTCTCCAGGTTGTTTGTTGTTCTTAATTGCCCTCGAACCAGCCCCAATTCATGGGGTCCCTTTGGATGAGACATCTCCAAGCCCATCTCCCACTGCTCTGGGAAAGTCTTTTAGGCTCAGGCTTATGACCTCCCTGGTTGTGTCTTTCCATTTGGTATGTGGGCTTCCTCTCTTTCCATCACCTACCTTTCCTAGCATTACAGTTGGCCATCCTTATCCATGGGTTTTTTATCCATGGATTCAAGCAAAAAAGTATACATTCAAAACAGCAAACTTTGATTTTCCCTATTATATAAGGGACAGCATTTTACTGTGCCATTGTATTTAATGGGACTTGAGCATCTACAGATTTTGGTATCCCATGGGGGATCCTGGAACCAATCCCCAGCTGATACCAAGGGCCCACTGTATTGTCTTTTCTAATTAGTTGTGCCTTCTCATGATGTGTCCAAAGTACGACAGCCTCAATTTAATCATCTTGGCTTCCAGGGAGAGTTCTGGTTTGATCTGTTCAAGGACCAATTGGTTGTCTTTTTGGCCATCCATGGTATCCTCGGCACTCTTCTCCAGCACCACATCCCAAATGAGTTGATTTTTCTCCTATCCACTGTTTTCACTGTACAGCTGTCACATCTGTACATGGTAACGGGGAATACAATGGCTTGATCAATCCTCACATTGTCTTTAAAATTTTGTAAGTTTGTCCAGTTCTTTTATAGGTGCCTTTCCCATTC
>NW_024824087.1:0-1667 GCF_019175285.1 Sceloporus undulatus
GGAGAAGCATTCTATGTATTCCTACATGGGAGTAGTATTCTATTTATTCCTACATGGGAGAAGCATTCTATGTATTCCTGCATGACAGAAGCATTCTGTGTTTTACTACATGGCTGAATCATTCTTTCTATTCCTCCATGGCAGAATGATTCTATGTATTACTGCATGGGAGAAGCATTCTGTGTATTACTGCATGACAGAATAATTCTGTGTATTCCTGCTAGGGACAAACATTCCATGTATCCCAGCATAGGAGAATGATTCTATGTATCCAACCATGGGAGAATCATTCTATGTATTTCTACATGGCAGAAGCTTTCTATTTATACTTTCATGGCAGAAGCATTCTGTTTATTCCTATATGGGAAAAGTATTCTATCTATTCCAACGAGTGAGAAGCATTCTATGTATTCCTACAATGCAGAATCATTCTATGTATACCTGCATGGGAGAATCATTCTATGTATTCCTGCATGACAGAAGCATTCTATGTATTACTATACGGGATAATCATTCTATGTATTACTACATGGCAGAATCATTCTATGTATTCCTGCATGGGAGACTTAATCAATATATTCCTACATAGGAGAAGCATTCTATGTATTCCTAAATGGCAGAAGTATTCGATGTATCCTTGGATTGGAGAGGAATTCTGTGTATTGCTCCTTGGGAGAAACATTCTATATATATCTGAATGGGATAAGTACTCTATGTATTCCTGCAAGGGAGAAACATTCGATGTATCTCAGCATAGGAGAATGATTCTATGTAACCCAGCATCGGAGAATAATTCTATGTATTCCTATATGGCAGAATCATTCTATGTATTCCTGCATGGGAGACTTAATCAAGATATTCCTACATAGGAGAATCATTCTATGTATTCCTAAATGGCAGAAGTATTCGATGTACCCTTGCTTTGGAGAAGAATTGCTGCATGGGAGAAACATTCTATATATATCTGAATGGGAGAAGTATTCTATGTATTCCTGCAAGGGAGAAACATTCGATGTATCCCAGGATAGGAGAATGATTCTATGTATCCCACTATGGGAGAATCATACTATGTATTCCTACATGGCAGAATCATTCTATGAATTCCTGAGTGGGATGCTTAAACAATATATTCGTCCATGGCTGAATCATTCTTTCTATTCCTACATGGCATAATCATTCTATGTATTCCTGCAAGGAAGAAACATTCCATGTATCCCAGCATAGGAGAATGATTCTATGTATCCCATCATGGGAGTAGCATTCTATGTATTCCTACATGGGAGTAGCATTCTATGTATTCCTACATGGGAGAAGCATTCTATGTATTACTACATGGGAGAAGCATTCTATTTATTCCTACATTGCACAAACATTCTATGTATAGCTGCATGGCAGAATCATTCTTTCTATTCCTACATGGCAGAATCATTCTATGAATTCCTGAGTGGGATACTTAAACAATATTTTCCTGCATGGGAGAACCATTCTATGTATTCCTACATGGCTGGATCATTCTTTCTATTCCTACACGGCAGAATCATTTTATGTATTACTGCATGGGAGACTTAATCAATATATTCCTACATAGTAGAAGCATTCTATGTATTCCTATATGTCAGAAATATTCGATGTATCCTTGCATTGGAGAAGAATTGCTGCATGGGAGA
>NW_024824088.1:0-1667 GCF_019175285.1 Sceloporus undulatus
ATAACCAGGGCCCTCTCCAATTCCCCATCCCCTAATCCCCCACCACTCCAAGAAGGCATGGAGTATCTCTTGTGTAGGGGAGCTGTAGTGGATCTATGCTAGGTCCAGGGGGCTTTATTTGATGCAGAGGGAGGAAGGGGAAGCCCACCTCTGCATCGGCCCAAAGGAGGCATATTTCACCTGCGTATCTCACCAGCAGGATGATGTTCTTTGTGTCTTTGGGTGCTGCAGTGTTTCTTGACAAGCCAATCCTAATCCTAGTCCCTTCTCTCAGGAACTTCATCTCGGCCTCCTTGGACACGGCTTTGGGCTTCTCTTTCTGGAACTGACCAAGTGCAGGGCCACAAGGACCCCCTGCCCACCTGATGGCTGACACAAAGGCCAAGCGGAGGGAGTTGTGCTCGAAGAGAAAGAGGCTGCCGAAGTACAACAGCTCTTTGGTGAGTCACTATCCTAATAGCTTCATCTGTGTCACTGCTGGGCAATTTATGAAAGGAAGCAAATAAAATACTGTCGGATTTGGCAGAGACAGTCCTGGTTAATCCTCTGTCACCTCATTATTTCAGGGGCTTTTAAAAATATCCTGGTTGCTCTCTCCTCCTCCCAATTCCCCTTCTCAGCTCACTTCAGTTCCTGAGTGCAATGGAGTCTGCATCCCATCAACTCAAAAGTGGGAGAGGAGAGGAAAGAAGGAGACAGGATATGGCCCTTCCCAGGAGGCTGAAGCAAAAGCAAACTGCTGTGCCCTTCCTAGCTTGTGTGTTCTTCCTCAGAAACAACTTTGGCCATCTTTACTGCCTTCTGGGTTGCTTGTCCACATATGTCTTGCTTTTCCCATCTATGAAATGTTCAGGGCTATGGAAGAACATCTCTGGATCTAAATATGGGGTGGGCCCAGTGGCCCTCAAGCCCAGAGTGCTCCCCAGAAGCGTTATTAAAAATGACGTTTGCCTCAGAAATGTGGCAAGAAATGTCTAAATGCACCATAATTATTTGGTGGTTAAATGTACTGTATGTGTTGGGATAGTCACTATCCTAATCCATCTTCAATATCCCAGACATGGCCTAAATTATATTATGTATTATATTGAAAAGATTCTAGACAAACTGATCTCAAAGGCAGTAGCTTTTTTCTTGCTGACAGAATTTAAAGTTTATTTCCTGGACTGAATTCTAAACTGATCAAATAATATTTGGATGCACCATGTGCTTTCCTCCCTTTTTGCTTAGTCATTCGCTGGATGAGGGCTATTTTCTGTTGTAGGTAACCTTTGCGGATGTGGCAGTATATTTCACTGAGGATGAATGGAAACTGTTGACGAAGAAGCAGAGACTTATGTACAAGGATGTGATGATGGAGAATTACGAGAATGTGACCTCTGTGGGTAAGGAAGCTGAATTCATTGCCGTTCCTATGAAGACTGAGGTCCCTTTCATACTACATTATCATGGCACTATGATTCCACTTTAGAATCATAGAATCATAGAGTTGGAATAGACCACAAGGACCATCTGGTTCAAGCCGTTGCCATGCAGGAAACTGTAACAGTGAACAGTGACCAAATTATCAATGGGGAATTTAATTAGCTCAAGGTCACGAGAGGAGGCCTGTTACCACACCTCAGGGATCGCCCCTTCGATCTGTATACCAGGAACTAGAAATCCAG
>NW_024824089.1:0-1174 GCF_019175285.1 Sceloporus undulatus
AGGCTGTTGTCAACATCATCAACCGCCAGAGTTCCAAATCTGAAAGGGTCATGCAGCTGGTCAGGCACTTTGTGCTCCGCTGCTTACAACGTAACATCACCTTCAGGGCCCGTTTTGTGCCAGGTTTAAAAAATAATGTGGCAGACTCTCTTTCCCGTTTTCAGGACTCCAGGTTTCGTCTGCTGGCGCCCGAGGCAGACCCCTTGCCCACGCCTTTTCAGGAAGAGCTGTGGGAGGTTGGCAAGCCGCTGTGATGCAGGGCATCCTCACATCCGTGGCTCCCGCCACTCTCAGGGCCTACTATAGAGCTATGGCGAAGCTTCAGGTCTTCTTCAAGTCAGTCAACTTGCCGGCCCACTGGCCTATACGGTCCCACATCGTGCTCAGATTCCTGGTGTGGTTGAGAGAAGCTGGCACATCACCTCGAACTATGTCGGTACATTTAGCGGGGATTTCGTTCTTTGCCAAAGCCGAGAGACACCCAGACCCTTGTGCCACCTTCCAGGTCAAGAGGACGCTAGAGGGGTGGAGGCGAGCACACCGATCCAACAGGGACGGGAGGAGACCCATATGTTTCGCTCTCATTGACAAGCTGGTGAGACAGCTGCCTTCGGTTTGCATCTCCTCCCGGGAGGCAGACCTGTTCAAAGCAGCTTTCATCACGGCTTTCTTTGGTGCATTCTGGATAGGAGAGTTGGTTCCTGCCTCCAGGGCCGATGGATCGGGGCGGACCTTGCAAATTAATGATATATCTTTTGCACATAATGTTGTTTACTTAGTTCTTCACAGGTCTAAGACTGACCAGATGGGGAAGGGAACAACTATTGAACTGCACTGGGCTGATGAATGACAGATCCAGACCTCATGCATTGGTGCCAACCCTACATTCGATATCCGCTGTTTTTTGATATGCTATTAAAGTTGTGGCCTTTCCTCCAACATGCCTGTGCTCATTTGTCCGCGGTGGCGTCCCTCTAAGGCAAATGAGGCCGCCCGCCTTGGCGGGACGGCCCGGTTGCCGCTGGGGGATGCCCCCCCGCGGCAGGCAGCAAGCCCTTCCGGGCTCGAGCGGCCCCAGAAGCCCCTGCGCGGGACCGCTTGAGCCGCGATTGGCCAGGAGGGAGGGCGGGAAGCGGGACTTCCGCCCGCAACGCTGGGACTACAGGTCCCAGCG
>NW_024824089.1:1274-1667 GCF_019175285.1 Sceloporus undulatus
TGGAGGGGTGTGGCTGCGAGCGATGCCGGGTTGCCATTGCGGGGGCAACATTGGCACAGCTCCCCTTCCATTGACAAGGGATAGTTAGGCATTGATGCGCGTTACAAATATGCGATCAATCGCCAAAACGGTTGGAGCGTAAGCATTAACAAAATCCCTTGCCATCCCGAAGCTTGGCCGTGACCAAGCACCTTGGTTCATTCACTCAGCACTGGGCTGATGAATGACAGATCCAGACCTCATGCATTGGTGCCAACCCTACGTTCGATATCCGCTGTTTTTTGATATGCTATTAAAGTTGTGGCCTTTCCTCCAACATGCCTGTGCTCATTTGTCCGCGGTGGCATCCCTCTAAGGCAATCTCTCATTTAGATTTCTGTAATGCGCTCTACA
>NW_024824090.1:0-1667 GCF_019175285.1 Sceloporus undulatus
ACTGGCTTGAAGGAATGATTCTTAAAGTCAGTATTGAGCATGTTCCTCCACAATTTCTTTCCCGACTCTTGCCAAAGGAATGGGCAATCTTTGGTTTTTAGCCCAAAGTCCACATTCATGTATGCATAACCCTCAGGGGACAACTTCAGGGAGCACAGTGTGGGCTTTGGATGGCATGAGGTCCCTGAACCCCACTTATGGGTCCCTCTGAAACCAGGGTTGGGTGTTTAAACCAGGTTGGGCCTAACCATGGTTTAAACCAAGTTGGGTTAAACCATGCTTTAAACCAAATGACCTCTCATAGATAGATAGATAGATAGATAGATAGATAGATAGATAGATAGATAGTCTGGCTGTTATTACTATTTTCCAGCCCTCTCACTGGACTCTGAATTTAAGTGTTTTAGCTTTCAACAGTTTATTGATAGTTGTTCATTGTTAGAAGATTCTCTTTAGTCACTTTATTTTATAGTGCAAGAAATGCCATTCAGAAACAAATCCTTCAATTAATTTAACCAAAACAATTTGCTTTTAAAAGAAAAAGACACACACCTTTTTAGAACAATTATTATTTAACATCCAAACTGCATTTTGCTACTTAATTTTCTACTTAATTTTTACATAATCCTACACATTAATGCAACCCCCCCCAACCAAAACAACAACACACAACACATCAATCTTATTTAAACTTATTTAAACAGAGTGTGGTGGAGTCTCCTTCTTTGGAGGTTTTTAAGCAGAGGCTGGATGGCCATCTGTCATGGATGCTTTGATTGAGAGTTCCTGCATGGCAGAATGGGGTTGGACTGGGTAGCCTTTGGGGTCTCTTCCAACTCTACAATTCTGTGATTCTAAACAAGCAAGCAAACAAACAATGGTCTCAACAAAAAAAAAACTTGTTTTTTTTTAATGACAAGAGGTGGATTTTTATTTATGGTATCTATATCCCACCTTTCTCCCAAAATGGAATTTAAGGCAATGCTATGCTTCCGCACCCCCAAATTAGTGCAGAAAGGGGCTGTGAGATGAAGTTTCCATGGCCATATTGGCTGCAGGGTTCTGGGCACCGTCATACAAAGAAGATATTTCCCCAGGCTTTGCCCATCCCTGTTTTGCAGGCAGATTTTTAAAATGTTGCTGCCAATAACTGTGGATACTTGTCCTTTCCTCCCATGAGAAGGGCTGCTGACTGCCTGGTTACAAGATAGGGAACATAGAGCGAAGCATGAAACAGTTTTGACAAGGCTTCATTCATTTTAGTGAGAATGCAGACTCTGTTGTGTTAATTTCTCTCTGTGTGTTTTAAAGTCCAATTCATTCAAGCATTCAAGAATCTCAACAGAGATTTCTGGCAAGCTCTTCTGTTCATAAAGTAGCTGAATGGATTTGGTATTAAAGAAGCTTTATTTTGCTAGCAGCTAATGCTCTGCCTTTTGACTTCTCGGTAATGATTCTTCTTGTTTATGCAACATTTTGGAAGGCCTCGCGTACATTACCACTGTAATCCGTACAATAGACTTGTATGTTCAGCATGTGCATGCTGTGTGCCTTCAAGTCGTTTCTGACCTAAGGCGAACCTATCATGGTTTTTGGGGGGTGAGATTTGTTCAGATGAGGTTTGCCATTGCCTTCCCCTGAGGCTGAGCGACTGTGACTTGGCTAAG
>NW_024824091.1:0-1667 GCF_019175285.1 Sceloporus undulatus
TCTTTCCTCTCCCTCTTCCCTTCCCTTCATCTCCTTCCTCCTCTTTTCTCTCCTTCCTCTTCCTTCCTCTTCTTCCTCCTCTTGCTTTCCTTCCTCCTCTTTCCTCTTCTCCTTCATCATCATCATCATCTTCCTTTCTTTCTTTTTAAAAAATATATTCATTATTAATTTTTTAAAAAGAAATAATATATATAATTTAAACAATTTCATCAGTTTTTATAACATCATACAATTTTATCAGCCAGTCCTTTACATTAGGTATTGTCTTCATTTTCCATTTCTGAGTTTAAACCATTCTGCCAGCTGAAATCATATAAAATAGTAGTTTCCCATATTTTTGTTCTAATTTATCATCTGAGATAATATTAAGTAAATACATTTTGTGGTCTTTTTCTATCTTTTCTTCTAATATAATTTGTATTGACTTATGTATTTCATTCCAGTATTTTTTTAGTTTCAGCACATTCCCAGCACATATGAAATAGCGTACTGTGTTTTTCGCTCACATTTCCAACAAATTTTCTTTGTGGTTTTCAACATTTTTGACTTTTTAAAGGGGCTATACCAACGTAAATATATACTACAATAATTTTCTTTGTAATTAACACTTAAAGTATACTTTAATCTCTTCACTCCTGTTTTCTCCCACTGATCAAAATCTATATTTTGTCCCAAATTTTGCGCCCATTTCACCATCTGGGTTTTGACTTGTTCATTCTCTAATTCAATTTTTAATAACATTTTATAAAAAATGTTGATTCTATGATTATCTTCTGATTGAACAATTTTTTTCCTAGTCCATATCCGCTTCGCCAATTGCTAAAGTCTTAACATCCATTATAAACCTTTCCCTAATCTGTCTATAAGTAAACCAGGTACAGCTAAGACCTTCTGATATCAATTGCTTTGTGACTTTATTTGTATGTCTTTTGCCTTTTTGATCAATCAGATCTTCATACCTTACCCATTTTTCTTGGCTTAGCTGGACCCAGTTACAAAACGCTCCCTTTATGGATGCCCATTTCGGAAGGACTGGACAACATTTAGGTTTAATATTCAACTAATACTCTTAATTGCTTCTTAGAATTTAATTTAGTATAAAATAGATATCCATACCATCCAAAAAGAAGTTCTAGTCCCTTCCTTCCTTTCTACCTCCTTCCCTTCTTCCTTTCCTCCTTTTTTACTCCCTCCCTCTTTTCTTTTCTCTTTCTTTACTCCCTTCCATCCCCCTTTCCTTCCTTCCTTCCTTCCTTCCTTCCTTCCTTGCTTTTCTTCCTTCTTTCTTTCTTTGTTTCCTCCCTCCCTTCCTTCCTTCCTTTTCCTTCCCTCCATCCATTTTTTTATTTCTTTCATTCCCTCTGTCCTTCCTTCCTTCTTTCCCTCTTTTTTCTTTCCTTCCTTCCTTCCTTCCTTACATCCCTTTTCCTTCCTTCCCTCCTTCTCCCTTCTCCTCCTTCCTTCACTCCTTCCCCCATACCTCCTTCCTTCCCTTCTTCCCCTTCCCCTCCTTCCTTCCCTTCTTCCCCTTTCCCCCTTCCCCTCTCCCTCCCTCTCTTCCCATGAAAGAGGAGGGCTCCCAATAATCCAGAACTAGACTCTGGGAGCCAGAGGAAGAGGATGATGATAGGTCTTTGTTGGTACATGAGACTGGCATGGCCCTTCTG
>NW_024824092.1:0-1667 GCF_019175285.1 Sceloporus undulatus
TGATGGTTATCAATTCAGGAATATTCACATGATCATAACTCTGTGTGGCCTAATAAAAATGTACATATCTGTCTTGAATCTGGCAACATCTTAGCATGCCCAGGATATTAAAAAGGATCTACATAAAAGCAGTTTGGTCCTGTGATCTCTTACTGTAACGAACAAATTTCCAGTACAGACACTAACATTTTACTTCCAAGCAAGGTACATGAAAAACCTTGCCTGCTGCAAAGATTTCCTGTTTTCATCTCACTGACCACAGCAAACTCAAGCCATAAATCACTCACTCCAGAACAATCCCATGAACTGTAACAAAAAGTATTTTGGAGGCCATTGGTTTTCAATTCTGCATGCTATTCGGCTCCTTTATGGTGAATATCAAAATGTCCTGTTCCAACAAGAAGGTGATTTCCCTTTTGTGTGGACTTCACACAATGTTTCTATAATTGCAGACGGAATCACTTTGTACTGTACTAATGAGTACCATGCATAAATTCTGCAAAGACCTTAGGGCCTGAATTCTTCCATGTATAATTTGTTGTTGTATGCATTCAAATCATTTTTTATTTATGGTGCCCCTAAGGCGAACCTACCACAGGCAGATCGAAAGGAGGTGAGTCCTGGGTATCTATATCATAGGAGGAGAACTTCTTTAAGCCCACACTCTCCCCAATGTAGCCTCTTCCTTCCACTGGCAATTCCCTGATCTGTGCAAGATTAGCCAGTCATCTATTCGGAGACCAATAAGGAACCCTTCCCCCACTCCCTGTGTCTGGCAAGGCTGGGGTGAGGGATTGCCCCCTCTGTAAAGATATTAATAATAATAATAAATAATAATACATTTTATTTATATCCCGCCCTTCCCACGATCAGGGCAGCTTACAACAGGTTAAAAACACAAGCAACAATTACAGCAAATTTAAAATACATAGCAATAAAAAACAATAACAAACAAGCAAAAAAGCCCCATAGCCCAACCTCTTGGCCACGGAAGAGGAGGGAGGCCCACAGGATTTTATTCGGGGAATGCCTGTTGGAACAGGAAGGTTTTTAGGTCCTTCCTGAATTGGGCCAGGGTGGTAGACGAGCGGAGCTCAGTGGGCAGCGCGTTCCAAAGGGCTGGGGCAGCCGTGGAGAATGTCCTCCGTGTTGTGGAGGCTAACCTAGCCCCAGGCACCTTCAGTAGCTGCTGCCCAGACGTTCTGAGGGTGCGAGGCGGAATGTACGGGGAGAGGCGGTCCTTTAGGTATCCTGGGCCCAAGCCATTTAGGGCTTTATAGGTAATAACCAACACCTTATATTGAGCTCGGAAGCGGATGGGCAGCCAATGGAGATCTTTCAGCACCGGGGTTATATGGCTGGTCCTGGGCGCTCCTGGTTTGCATGGTTTAATGTTAGCAGTGCCCCCGTGCTGAATGGGTTAATTTGGCCACTGTTAGATGGGAATGTGCTGGGTCATGGGCAATTGAAGGACATGGTAGCAGAGGCACCATTTTGGGTGATAGGCCCTTCCAGAAGCCTCTGTTGACCTGGACTCTGTGACCTGTGGGTAGGATATGTGTGACATTATACTGTCCCCATTATCAACCACCCAAAGCTGTCAAGTCTAAGATGAGAATCTTGGTGGCAGCTGCCTTCCCCACCTGAGACTATGTAGCTAGAGGACT
>NW_024824093.1:0-1667 GCF_019175285.1 Sceloporus undulatus
ATTGGACAAGATAGATGGAGATTTAATCACAATTTCTGGTAAGGTAGGAAAACTTGAATTGGATGTGAGGAAGGTAGAGACAAAAACCGGAATACTGTGTAAGGAATATCAAGAGGAAGAGGAACAGATATTGAGGCTGCAGGTGAAACAGAGAGAGAAATGCTTGAAGTTGAGAGGATTACCTGAAAATATAAATGAGAACTTATATACCTATCTCTCCCCCGATCCTGGCCAGGTTTACTGAAGAATCTGAAATCCAATTCCTATGGGAATTAGATAGAGTTTATAGGGTCAATGCGTGTGTTGCGAAGATTAAGAAATTGCTGAGAAACGTAGGCCCATTATAGACAGGCGTAAAGTACGTCCTGGGGACGTACAAAATGGCGGCGCCCATTCCACACGGGAGCCGCCATTACGATGTCACAAATGCGCCGCCTCCAAATGGGGTGGCGCGGATGTGACGTTGTCACGCCGTGCGAGGGCGCATAGAGCGCCCTTTCCGCGGCACAAGAAGGAGCTCCGAAATTTCCATGGTTTGCATCGCTGGCTCAGCCTTTAGATGGCTGCGCCAGCAACGCAAGGGAGAAAGGGGCCGAGCAGCCCCTTTCTCCTCCTTCCCCCCGCCATCGAGTGTCCTTGGGACATGAAGCCCCAAGGGCAACCCTTTCCAGGCCGTCCTTTTGCAGCTTCCCTGCGGCCTGGAAAGAGGCAGATCGGGGCCTCGGAGGCTGCTGCTCCGGAAGCTGAGGCCCCAATCTGACAGAAAAGCAGCGCTTACAGGCTGCCCCAAATGGGCGGTCTGTAAAGTGCCGTAGTGATTTATTTTGTCCACAAACAAACAAGAGATCTAATTCTTCAACAAAGTTACAAAACGAAGTTAATAAATGAAAATAAAGAGATATCAGTCTTGAGAGATATTCTGGGGAAAATACTGAAAAGCAGAAGAGATTACTTTTTTTCTAACAGAACAACTCTGTGGAATCCCATTTAGGTGGGAGGAAGTGGAAGGCATCCAAGTAACCTGGAACCAAAGGAAAATGAGGTTAAACTCGGTTGAGAAGGCAAATAGTTTCCTAAGTGACTTGAAAAAAGATATTGAAATAAGAAACGAGAAAAGAGATAGAGGAGGAGGTGGAGGAGGTGAAGAAGGAGAAATCTGAGAAGAGGACAATACTTAAAAAGAATAGTTTATTAATATTGTCATTTTTTCTGTTGTGCGATACGCCTTCTTTTATTCAAAAAATCTACATACTTCTGTTTGGTGCTTATGATGGCTTGTGTATTTTTTTTACCTTTCCTCCGATTTATAATCAATAAAGTTACCATTTTTGATTCAAGGTTTAAAGGTGATTTATTGATTTAAATTGGCAAAGAACCAAATAACCAAAAATGAAAATACTTTCATGGAATGTAAAGGGATTGAACTCACCACAAAAAAGAAAAAGGGTATTTTTGTAGCTAGAAAAAAATGACTCCAACATTATTTGTTTGCAGGATTCAAATATAAAAACTAAAGATGTAAGGCTGATCAAAAGGGAAAAATTAGGGAAAGAATATGTTTCATCCATAGACAAAAGTAAAAAGGGAATAATAATCTATGTGAAGAATCATATTGAATCAAAAGAGATCTTTAAGGATATGAATGGGTAATATTTAGGGGTAGAAAT
>NW_024824094.1:0-1667 GCF_019175285.1 Sceloporus undulatus
GGAGATTTCGCATTTGCATTTGTTGAGTCTTTGTCTTGCTATCTTTCTGGACTGGTAGCCAAACCTTGTTTACTTTAAGGGTTTCTTCTTTCCTGTTGAAACTGTCCAGGTGTTTGTGGATTTCAATGGCTTCCCTGTGCATCCTGACATGGTAGTGGTTGGCATGGTCCAGAACTTCAGTGTTTTCAAACAGTATTTTATGCACAGGATGGTTTGTGGCATGTTCTGCTACTGGTGATTTTTCTGGCTGACCCAGTCTGCAGTGTCTCTCACGTTCCTTGATTCATGTTTGGACACTGCGTTTGGTGGTCCCTATGTAGATTTGTCCGCATCTACATGGTATGCGGTAAACTCTGCGGCTGTGAGAGGGTCTCTCTGGTCCTTTGCTGAGCAAAGTATTTGCTGAATTTTCTTCATCAGTTTGTAAACCATTTGAAGGTTGTGCTTCCTCACCTGGTAGCCCTTCTGATGTCTGAGCTGGAATAACCATTGGCCTGTAGAGCCCGGTCCAAGTGCTTCAGTTTATCTTCCAAGACCTGGCTGTATTCCTGAACCATTTGAACAACATCCACTCCAACATCCAATTCACTATGGAAAAAGAAAAGGAAGGAACACTGCCATTTTTAGATGTCCTAGTCATCCGCAAACCGAACCTACGTTTGGGTCACACAGTATACCGAAAACCCAGACATACAGACCGATACCTGCACAAGAACTCCAACCATCACCCAGGACAAAAAAGAAGCACAATCAAAACACTGGTAGACCGAGCAAAACGCATCTGTGAACCCCACATCTTGGAAGATGGTTATTCCAGCTCAGACATCAGAAGGGCTGCCAGGCCCAGGAAAACCCAGACAAGTGAAGACAAGCAGCCAATATTACTTGCTGTGCAAGGAAATGGCAGTGGGCAAAGCGCGCAGCTTCCTCATGCAGCAAAAAGAACCTGTAAAAAAGCGGGTTCTTTTTGCAATGCCATAATGATGCCAATAGTGCACTCACAACGTCATTATGGACGTGGCATCAAAATGGCGGTGCCCATTTATACAGGGCGTCAAGGTAAGTAATATTCTGAAAAAATCTTGCCAAGAAAAACCCAAGATCAAGGTAAGCAATATTGGTGCTGACCAGACGGGCACTATAGGATGCCCTCATCACTTGCGAGGGGCAAGGGGTGTCTGGAAGCGTCACTCCTCGTATGTGACGAGGGCGTCCTATAGCGCCCGTCTGGTCAGCACCAATATTACTTTCCTTGATCTTTAGACACTATATTTCCACTGATGCAGCCTAGAATTGCATGGGCAAGAGTTGGGTCACTAGACTGAAAAAATTGACATATGTTTTGTTGTTGTTATCTGCCCTTGAGTTGGCCCCAACTCATGGCAACCCTGTGGATGAGACATCTCCAAGACCCTGTTACCAAGTTTGGTTTTATATAAAAATTTGAGTACATGCAGTCTGTGCTAATGACACCTGACTGACCCCACAAAGGACCGGCCATTAACCTAAGAGCAAGGAGATCATGTAAGCAGCCTGCCCTGCAAAGGCAGAGCCCTAGAAAATGATGGAATTAAAATCTTCCATAGGAAGTTTGGGAGTTACCAAACCAGATTCGCATCAGCTAGCAGTGCTTCTCAATTATTTTCTGTCATGCCCCCCCTAGGAAG
>NW_024824095.1:0-1667 GCF_019175285.1 Sceloporus undulatus
CCATCTTTCAGGCAAGCAGCATCAGACTGAATTCACAGTGGGCCAGTCTCAATGCTTCAGGAAAGAAGCATCTTTCCGAAGTCACAATAATCCTGTCTCAATCCTTCATGCAAGGAGCATCAGCCTGAGATCACTATTTGGACAGTCTCAATGCTTCGGGTAAAGAGCCCCAGCCTGAAGTCATAATAGTCTCATCTAAGTCTTTCAGGCAAGGAACCTCAGGGTGAGATCACAATAATCCCGTCTCAATGCTTCAGGCAAGGAGCATCAGACTGAGGTCACAATGGACAGTCTCTATCTCTCAGGCAAAGGGCATCAGCCTGAAGTTGCAATGTGAGATCTGGAGTCAGTCCTGTGCTCAAAAAATAAAACCCATTTGAAACTAAAGAAGCTTTATTGGTGAATCCAGGCAGAAACATCCATTAACACCTTTTTGCAAAGTCTGAAGTCCAAAGGAACTTGCTCAACCCCTCCCTAAGCCAGCCCCCAATTCCCAATCTAAAGCGACACAAGCGGAGGTTGCATAGATACCAAGGTTGTCTATACTTCCCTTCCCTTCTCCCAGACAGCCTCACCTTGAAGAGCGGTGTTCCCAAGCCAGCTTCACTCCACCTTGATAACCATCTACAGCTGCAACCCCATCCGTCTTTCCAAACGCCCTCCTTAATCATCTGTCTTTCTAACATTTCCTACTACGTGCTTTCTATAACCCATCACTCTACACTACTTACTATGAACTACAACTATAACTCCTACTTTAATAATCAAACTCTAATATTTTTAATGTTTATGACAGGACACTTATACACCGACACATAATGGGCCAGTCCCAATACTTCAGGTATATAGCACCAGTCTGAAGTGACAGTTCTCCTGTCTCAACCTTTCAGGCAAGGAGCATCAGCCTGAGGTTGCAAAGGGCCAGTTTCAGTCCTTCAGGTAAAGAGCACCATCCTGACATCACAATAGTACTGTCTCAATCCTTCATCCAAGGAGCATCAGACTGAAGTCACAATGGGCCAATCTCGGTCTCTCAGGCAACGAGAATCAGCCTGAGATCGCAATGGGCCAGTCTCAATGTTTCAGGCTAGAAGCATCAGCCTCAGGTTGCAATGGTCTCATCTCAAACCTACAGGTAAGCAGCATTAGCCCAAATTCACAATGGTCCCATCTCATTGCTGTAGGCAAGGAGCACCAGCCTGAAGTCACAATATGTCATTAATCCCTTTATTCATGCATTTATTCATTTATTCATTTAGAGATTCGTGCCATAAGGGTTATAGGTTTAGGTTTAAATTAGAGTTAAGATAGATGGTATTTATGGTGGGTTAATATAATATGCTTCGGCTGATATGCCAACTGTGCCACTTCCTGGAGCAGGGAGACTTTGAAACAGAAGTACATGCGCTGGTCACCTCTCGGCTAGACTTCTGTAATGCACTCTACATGGGGCTACCCTTGTGCCAAGTTCAGAGACTTCAATTGATACAGAATATGGCAGCCAAGTTGGTTATGAGCACTTCTAGAACTGCCCACATTGCAACGGTTCTTAAATCCCTCCACTGGCTGCCCATTAGTTTCCTGACAAGATACAAGGTATTGGTTTTAACCCGTAAAGCTCTCCATGGCTTGGGTCCTGACTACTTGAGGGAGAGCCTCCTCCCATA
>NW_024824096.1:0-1667 GCF_019175285.1 Sceloporus undulatus
ACACTTTTCCAAGGCAAGGCTTGCACCTATTTCCCAATGTTGTTCTTGGGGTCTGCCTTCCAGTTGTTTCCAGGTCTTATGGTGACCTTATGGGAGTCTCTTAAGGGGTTTTCTTGGCAGGTTCCTTCAGAGTGGGTTTCCATGGCCATCCTCTGAGGCTGAGAGAGTGTGACTTGCCCAAGGCTTCAGTCCTTTTGGAAGCTTTTTTGCTTTATCTTCTAGAAGGCAGCTGAAGTGTTGCTTCTTGCATTGAAGAAGGAGAGGAACCTTCTGACATCCAAAAGGCTAACACTCTCTGGAGTTATGTCTGATAATATGAATATATAGGATTGCAATACCTGTTCATTTATTAAAAGGTTTATAGTGCATCTCATATCATAGAATCTCATAGATATGTCCCTTAATAGCAGTTAACCAAATTAAACAATATATAAAACAAAAGCATGAAACAAACTAGACAAGGCAACTGTTACATGGATTTGTAATTGGTTGACTGTCCGAACCCAAAGGGTGCTCAACAATGGCTCCTTTTCATCCTGGAGAGAAGTGACCAGTGGGGTGTCCAGTGGGGCTCTGTTCTGGGCCCAGTGCTATTCAACATCTTTATCAATAACTTGGATGACAGAATTGAGGGCATACTTATCAAATTTACAGATGGCACCAAACAAGGAGGAGTAGCTAAAACCCCAGAGGACAGGATCAAAATTCAATATAACCTGAATAGACTAGAAAGATGTGCCAAAGCTAACAAAATGAAATTCGACATAGAGAAATGTAAGGTCCTGCATTAATGGTGGAAAAATGAAATGCAGAGATATAGGATAGGGGACACCTGGATGAATGAAACTCTGTGTGAAAGGGATCTAGGGGTCCAAGTAGACCACAAGTTTAACATGAGTCAACAGTGTGATGAGGCAGCTAACAAGGCCAATACGATTTTAGACTGCAACAATAGAAGTATAGTGTGTAGATCAAGGGAAGTAATAGTGCCACTCTATTCTGCTCTGCTCAGGCCCCACCTGGAATATTGTGTCAAGTTCTGGGCCCCACAATTCAAAAAGGATGTTGAGAAAGTGGAGCGTGTCCAAAGGAGGGCAACTAAAACGGTGAAGGATCTGGAATCCATGCCCTATGAGGGATCTGGGAATGTTTATCCTGGAGAAGAGAAGATGATATGATAGCCCTGTTTAAATATTTGAAGGGATGTCATATTGAGGAGAGAGTAATCTTGTTTTCTGCTGCTCCAGAGACTGGGACCCTGAACAGTGGATGCAAGCTTCAGGAAAAGAGATTCCAGCTCAACATTAGGAGGAATTTCCTGACAGTGAGGGCTATTCAACAGTGGAACAGACTCCTTCCTCGGAGTCAGTGATCCTTGGAGGTCTTTAAACAGAGGCTGGATGGCCATCTGTCGGGGATGCTTTGACTGAGAGTTCCTGCATGGCAGAATGGGGTTGGACTGGATCAGGGCCCTTGTACTCGCTTACAACTCTATTATTCTAAGTGATCATGAAACATGTCATAAGAAAGTAATGCTATGTAATGAGAAGAAAAGGGATGTATACAAAGAACAATTACAATACACAGATCAGCTTCAATTTATTTAGTCTGAATAACATACTGATGTCATGCAGAATAACATCTAAACAATGATAATGTAAAAACTA
>NW_024824097.1:0-873 GCF_019175285.1 Sceloporus undulatus
GTGGCATCAGAGGTCTCTGAAAGAGAAGGGTCAATGTTTCACAAAACTACATTTCCCAGAATTCCCTAGCACTGAGCCAGGGCAGGTAAAGTGGTCCCAGTCCTGCAGCTGGACTGGTCTCCCTGATCGGTCAAGACCTGAGCTGGGTTGTAGACTATGGGCACTCTTAATATTAATATCAATATCTTTCACTATTGATTGTAATTAAGGAGGGGATCAGGTTCCTCCTTTCAATAGCATCAGGAAAATGTTTACGTGTTGTTAAGGTTTGGAAATCCTATTTGGGGACTTTTTGTGTTCTCACAGCCATCGAGTGCGATTAGGAAAACCTTTCTGTGTTGTTTAGGGTCAGAAATCCTGTTTGGGGTCCCTTCCGACTTTGGGGCCCTTTCATCCTCTATTTTGGGTTCCCTGAAGGCCTCAAACTACCATCTGCCAAGCACTGACGCAGAAGCAACCATTTTACATTCTGGCGGCCATTTTGTGCTGCTTGTGACTGTGGGGAATAACGTTCCGGAACCTTCTCTGAGGCCCCCTCAGTTGAACCGAGAGGCTCCTCTTTTTCTCTCTGAGGCTCCAGAGTGAGAAGGAGGCCAGGCTTCTTGGGCCAAAAGGAAAGCAGTGTGTCCCTTTCTGCCTCTGGCCCTACATTTTGGGGAGAAGGACGGAAGGAAAGAAGAAAGGAAGGAAAGAAGGAAGGGGTCTGTTGGGGTCTGAGGAAGGGAGGCAGGGGACTCAGGGCCAGTGAGGAGGCTGGGCTTTGGGGGCTGGGAGAGAAAGGTGGGGAAAGAGACCCTCCCTTTGGGCCCTAGCTGGGGAGAGTCCACCGGTCCTTGCCTCCCCCTTTGGGAAAGGAGACCCCCTCAGCCCCCC
>NW_024824097.1:973-1667 GCF_019175285.1 Sceloporus undulatus
AGGAAGGAAAGAAGGAAGGGGTCTGTTGGGGTCTGAGGAAGGGAGGCAGGGGACTCAGGGCCAGTGAGGAGGCTGGGCTTTGGGGGCTGGGAGAGAAAGGTGGGGAAAGAGACCCTCCCTTTGGGCCCTAGCTGGGGAGAGTCCACCGGTCCTTGCCTCCCCCTTTGGGAAAGGAGACCCCCTCAGCCCCCTGGACTCACTCCTGCCACTCATTCTTAGGGCTGGGACTCAGAGGAGTTTCCTAGGCATTGTCACCTTCTGCCCTCCATGGCCATTGGCACTGACCTTTTCCCCGTTGCCTTCCCTCCCTCAGCCCTTGGACCTCCTCCTCCTTTGTACTCAGAACAACCCTTCTCTACGGCTGAGGAGGCGGCCTCTGACCCAGGGAAGCTCCGGCCATAAAGGACTGAAGGAGAGGCCTTTCTGGGGCTGCAGGAATCAGGGTCTTTGTACTGAAGGTAGGGCTTTATTCCTGGAGCTGAAAGGGGACCTTTGTGTAAATGCTTCACCCCAGGATTGTTTGGAACGGCTGCAGCTGAGAGACTGAGCCCATGCTTTGCAGACATAAAGTCCCAAATTCAGTCTGTGGCAGCTTTGTTTTCCCAAAAGGTGGACGTAAGATTTCCAGACCCCAGACACACAGTGCGCCAGTGAGTCCTTTGTGTGGGGACTGTGTGTGTACGTGTTGTTTACT
>NW_024824098.1:0-1667 GCF_019175285.1 Sceloporus undulatus
TTGTCTTTTTCGGGCTCTTCCTAGTGTGATAAACTCCTTACTCTCAGGAAGCTCCTCTGAATATTGAGGTGGAATCACTTTTTCTGCAGCTTGCATCCATGGCTCTGGGTTCTGTTCTCTGGAGCAACAGAAAACAAGCTTGCTCAATCCTTAATATGACCTCCCTAGGGCTATCATGTCTCCTCTTAACCTTTTCTTCTTCAGACTAAACATCCCCAGCTCCCTGAGCTGTTCCTCATAGGGTTTCATGGTTTCCAGACCCTTCACCATTTTGGGCACCTTCCTCTGGACACACTCCAGTTTTTCACATCCCTTTGGAATTGTGGTGTGGTGACATAATACAGCCATCTTTAAATATCTGAAGGGATAGCATTTAGCATTTCTATACCGCTTATCAGTGAACTAAGCCCTCTCTAAGCAGTTTACAAATTGCCCCCATTTTGCTCATTACTCAGTACTCATTTTACGGACCTATGAAAGGATGGAAGGCTGAGTCAACCTTGGAGCCCTAGCTGGGATCAAACTCACAACCTTGAGGTTGCCGCCAGCTTGCTTTCTTCTGCTCCTCCGGAGACTGGAAAAGCAACCAAAGGAGTCAAACTACAAGAAAAGAGATCCCACCTAAACATTAGGAAGAACTTCTTGACTTCATTCTCTGAAGATGCCAGCCACAGATGCTGGCGAAACATCAGGAATAAACTCTTCTAGAACATGGCCACATTTGGCCTGAAACCCCCACAAAAAACATCTTGACTGTTAGAGCTGTTCAACAGTGGAATGGGTTTCTCCTTGGAAGGTGATGGACTCTCCTCCTTTGGAGGTCTTTAAACAGAAGTTGGATTGGTACTTTTCAGGAATTCTTTAATGCGAATTCCTGCATGGCCGAGAGTTGGCTTAGATGGCCTTTGGGGTCCCCTAATGTCTCTCAAGACCCCATTAAAACGGGATTTAGCTCTGTACGTGTAACAAAATGGACAGAAAACTGAAATTGTTAGGGTGTAGGTAACACTCTTTTTAATAACTGCATTTTTAATAACAGCGGATGGACAATACAGACTCTTTGTTTTAACATTACAAGAGGCTTAGTCAATGAATTATCACAGACCAGCTATCTAGAAAAGAACGAGTAGCAGCAGCTCCGGACGTTTTCTGAAAAGTAAGATCTGTTGTTCCCCAAATTTTGGAAAAGGATCTTGCAAAGCAGTGGATTTCTGAACCAAAGTCAGGATCGGGTCTTGGCAGATTTCAATGGCTCAGCGATTTCCGGCCTTTCAGCATCCGCCGGAGGATCACCTCGATGCCGCTGGCTGTGCGGATACGCTTGATCCAGCCGTGTTTGTGCTTCCGCTTGATGTTGGAGGGCTGGTACTCGTTGCCCCGGGTCTTGGTGCGAATCTGCTGCTGGCCCCACAACGCTGGGGACCCAGGGAGGCTCCTGAGGGCATTCAAAGGCTCCTGGAAGTAGAGAGACGGCTTCCACGCTGAGGAGAAAAGGGTCCAGATCCCACGCTGGGAAATGACGGAGGAGGCAGCTGCTTGCCGGATCAGGAGAAGAGACCTGAACACAGAACACAGGAAGGAAGGAAAGGAAGAGATTGAATATGGACACGGATAAGCCCGAGTCTGCATCAGCACTACAGAAATAATCCTGTTTGACGCCACTTTGG
>NW_024824099.1:0-1666 GCF_019175285.1 Sceloporus undulatus
TCCCTTCAGACTTCAAACAAGCTCTCATTTTCCCAATTCTGAAAAAACCTTCTCTTGACCCCTCCTCTCTGTCTAGCTATCGTCCGATTTCTCTTCTTCCCTTTCTTTCTAAGGTTTTGGAACGGGTTGTTTATTCGCGCTGTCTCGAGTTTCTTGAAGCCAACTCCATCCTTGGTCCCTTTCAGTCTGGTTTCCGCCCAAGGCATTCTACAGAGACAGCTCTCACTAAGATCTCGAACGACCTTTTACAGGCCAAAGCTAATGGCCTTTACTCTGTTCTCATCATTCTCGATTTGTCTGCAGCCTTTGACACCGTTGATCACTGTCTCCTAATTGACATACTCTCTGACCTTGGGTTCTCAGACTCTGTTCATGACTGGTTTAGATCTTACTTGTCTGGCAGATCTTTTGCAGTAGTTGCAGGGGGTCAGACTTCTTCTCCTGTTCCCTTATCTGTTGGAATTCCCCAGGGCTCTGTTCTGGGTCCCCTTCTGTTTTCTCTCTACACACTGTCCTTAGGCAAATTGATTAGCTCTTTTGGTTTTTCTTACCATCTGTATGCCGATGACACCCAGTTTTATCTTTCCGCCCCTGACCTTTCTCCAAGGCTTGAACAGCAAGTCTCATCTTGCCTCACAGCTGTCTCGCAGTGGATGTGTCATCGGCGTTTGAAGCTCAACATGTCCAAGACAGAGCTTTTTGTCTTTCCTCCTAAGCCCACCCTTCAACACTCCTTTTCTGTCTCTGTGGACAACTTTTCTATTCAACCAGTCCAGCAAGCCCTCAGTCTTGGTTTTATCTTTGATTCTTCTCTGTCGTGTATCCCTCAGATCCAGACCACAGCCAAGGCTTGTAGATTCTTTTTATACAATATTGCCAAAATCCGACCTTATCTCTCCACCTCCACTGCCAAGATCCTGGTCCATGCCCTAGTGATCTCACGACTTGATTACTGTAACGTCCTCCTGGCTGGGCTGCCTCTTTCTCACCTCCGTCCTTTAATCTCTGTCCAGCATTCAGCTGCACGCATTATCACTTCCACCCACCACTCTGACCACATCTCTCCTGTGTTGGCATCCCTTCACTGGCTCCGCCTCCCTTTCCGCATTCAGTACAAACTCCTGCTGTCCACGTTTAAAGCCCTCCATGGGCTGCCCCCCCCTTACTTATCAGACCTTATTTCTCCTCACCTTCCCACTAGGGCCCTCCATTCTGGTAGTCAAGGTCTGCTGTCCCAGCACAGAATTTCCTCTGCCCCATCTCGGATTCGCCCCTTTTCACTCGCTGCCCCTCACTCCTGGAACCTTCTTCCCCCATGAGCAAGAGCCATCACTTCTTTAACCAGCTTCAAAACGGAGTTGAAGACCATCCTGTTCAGGGCAGTGTTCCCAGGCATTGCATAATTGTCACTTGCTATTTGATGTTCTTTTGTTGTATGTTTTATTGAATCATTTCCTGTATTGCTATGTACTTTATATGTATTATCCTACTAGAGAGGCCCCTTCCCCACCACCACTCCCTTTGTGTCATGTCTTTTTAGATGGTAAGCCTGAGGGCTGGGAACCGTCCGATTAAAACGATTGTATGTACAGCGCTGTATAAATTTACAGCGCTTTATAAAAAAAGGTTAATAATAGTAATAATAATGTTATTCCCAGAGCTTCCA
>NW_024824100.1:0-740 GCF_019175285.1 Sceloporus undulatus
TGTCAAAATCATATTCATCTTAACTTCTCCTAGTGTGCTTTTAAAACATATCCATACTGCTGAATGTGTTGCACCTGATACAACAAAAGTCTATCAATGTATAGGTTTCAGATAAAGGATTGCATCTTGTATTATGCTCATATTTGGAAAGTGAAGATGTACATAAATTCATTTTATAAACCCAGTGAAATAAATATCTCAAAAAGGTAAAGTAAACAACACGTACACACACAATCCCCATAAAAAGGACTCACTGGCGCACTGTGTGTCTGGGGTCTGGAAATCTCACTTCAACCTTCTGGGAAGACAATGCTGCTGGAGACTGAATTTGGGACTTTATGCCTGCAAAGCATGGGCTCACTCTCTCAGCTGCAACCCTTCCACACAATCCTGGATTGAAGCATTTAAACAAAGGTCCTCTTTTGGCTCCAGGAATAAAGGTCTACCTTCAGTACAAAGACCCTGATTCCTGCAGCCCCAGGAAGGCCTCTTCTGCAGTCCTTTATGGCTAGAGCTTCCCTGGATCAGAGGCCGTCTCCTCAGCTGTAGAGAAGGGTTGCTCTGAGTGCGAAGGAGAAGACGGTCCAAGGGCTGAGGGAGGGAAGGCAATGGGGAAAGGTCAGTGCCAATGGCCATGGAGGGCAGAAGGTGACAATGCCTAGGAAACTCCTGAGTCCCAGCCATTGTAGGAATGAGAGGCAGGAGTGAGTCCAGGGGGCTGAGGGGGTCTCCTTTCCCAA
>NW_024824100.1:840-1666 GCF_019175285.1 Sceloporus undulatus
AAGGACCGGTGGGACCCTCCCCAGCTAGGGCCCAAAGGGAGGGTCTCTTTCCTACCTCTCTCTCCCAGCCCCCAAAGCCCAGCCTCCCCACTGGCCCTGAATCCCTCAGATCCCCACAGACCCCTTCCTTCCTTCCTTCGCCCCAATATGGAGAGCCAGAGGCACAAAGGGACACACACAGCCTGGCCTCCTTCTTGCTCTGGAGCCTCGGGGAGAGAAAGAGGAGCCTCTCGGTTCAACTGAGGAAGCTTCAGAGAAAGTTCTGGAACATTATTCCCCAGTCACAAGCAGCACAAAATGGCCACCGGAACACAAGATGGCCGCCTCTACCTCAGCACTCAGCAGTTTGAGGCCTTCAGGGAACCCAAAATGGAGGATGAAAGGGCCCCAAAGTCGGAAGGGCCCCAGACAATCAATAGTGAGGGATATTAATATTGATATTAAGAGTGCCCATTGTCCACAACCCAGCTCAGGCCTTGACCGCTGAGGGAGGCCAGTCCAGCTGCAGGTGGCCCTCCGTCCGTCCTCCTTACCTTCTGCATTGCTCCTCTTTTCCCCATCATCAGCCCCTTTCCCAAGAAGGCTGCATCCGCACTATAGAAGTAAGTCACTTTGACAACGCTTTAACCACTCAGTGCTATGGAATCCTGGGATTTTTCCTTTGGGACACTTAGCCTTTTCTGCCAGAGAGCTCTCATGCCACAACAAACTTCAAATCCCAGGATTCCATAGGATGGAACCAGAAGGGTTAACCCACTTTAGAACTGGATTATTTCTGCAGTGCAGATACAGCCTAAATTGGTTGTAAAAGGATAGAAGAACCCAA
>NW_024824101.1:0-1666 GCF_019175285.1 Sceloporus undulatus
CCCCTGCCATGCAGGGGGTTGGACTGGATGGCCCTAGTGGTCTCTTCCAACTCTACGATTCTATGATTCTATGATTCTATCTCTGCCACAAAGCAAGTTTTATTTGTAATTTAGGGAAATCAAATACATTAGTTTGCTTCATTAAAAAAAATCACAATTTTTTAGCTATAAAAGGACAATCACATATTGGTATGTGTTTTTATAAATGATACCTATGACTTCTTTCTCTTTTTGTTTCCCATAAATCAGTGGTGACTGGTAACTGCTATGCCTGGGCTTTGAATAGTTTTGAAAGAGCTATCCAAGGGGATGGACCTATTTTAGGGCAAAGGGTTCAGGGCCTTGGATAACTCCTTGTCTGGAACCTAGACTAGATTATCTGCCTCACTAACACAGGGGCCATCAACAGTCATTGCTTCAAAGAGTTTTCTGCCAAAGACTCTCCCTTTATTACATTACAAAATTGGTCTTACCTTTCTTCTCCTTCCATTACACAAATCCCCCAAAAACCTTGTCTTGTTCACAGCCAGGTCATCTCTTGCCTGGACTACTGCAGTCTTCTCTCTACTCCTTCATTGCTGTATTTTCACATGACATTTTTGGACTGACTGCTTGTCCCCCCCCCCTTGAGCCAGCACAAGTCTTTCCTCCTCCTCCAAGTGATTCATGGTCTTATCCCCATTTGCCATTCTGCTATCATATTCCAATAATCTCTTTCATGATCTTAGTTGATCCTTCTCACCATCCAAGGGTATCATGCTCTCTCACCAACTTTGTTGTTTCTCCTCTCTTAGTTACTCCAGATCCCTTTTGAAACCCTAGCCTTTTCTGTGATGCCTTTGGCAGAGTTCCCTTGTACCTCTCATGGAGTCTAAATACTTCTAACTAAAATATCATGATGCTTTATTTCCCTGATTATATTCCTGCCTCTATTTCCCTCTCTTCTCTCTATCCAAATATAAATTGCCCTCTGATGAAGTGCCATGATTGTACAGTCTATGACAACCTGGTCCATTTCTGAAAGTTCTGCAAAATGAGCTGGGGCCTGTTCACACTACACAATTCTAGAGGTATAATTCCACTTTAAACCTCCCTGGCAACATTGTATGGAATCATAGGGTTTGTAATATGGGGAAGCATTAGGAGAGCTCTCTGCCAAAGAATTCTAAGTGCTCCTCCCTAAATTACAAATCCAGGATCCTACAGGATGTTTTCATGGCTATTAATGTGGAATCATACCACTATAATTGTGTAGTGTGAAAGGGCACGTAGTCTACTCAACTCCTTCTCCCACTCAGTTGTTTATCTTACAACTGGTCATTGTAGGAATCAATAATTAATGTTAAAATTATTTTTGTATTTATTTGTTGATTTTCTTTGCTGAGCAGAATTTATCAAAACCATGCATGTAAACCTAACAACTATTGTTAATTACAAATAAATGATGGCAGGAAATGACTGAAACATGCTATTTGCCATTAGTTATTTTGCCATACTCTTTATTACATAATAAGATACAATCAAAAAGTTGCAATGGCAACATCATGGCAGACATAAGAAAAAGTATTGGACTTGGTATCTGTTGCAGGAAAAAGATTCCATTAAAACTCCCAAAAAAAATCCACAACAAGACAGGAGGTCAGACAAATTGATAAAAAAGAATCAG
>NW_024824102.1:0-1666 GCF_019175285.1 Sceloporus undulatus
TCACTATCCAGGGTATATTCATAGTCAGTGTTTTAAAAAATAAAAAACATCACCCTTGGTGGTTGGGCAAATGGCTAATAGCACATTGTGATTTATTATCTAGTTTCCTAGACTCTCCAGCTTATATGACTATTCATACTGTTCCTGGCTCTCAACTTAAATGGATATTTGTATGTACACTTGGGTTGTATGTGTGTCTTCTTGAAATAACATTACCTTGTTAACCCAGCACTGCTTTCCTGATGATGAATGGCATCCCCATATATTTCTATACTGCTCAAGATTTTTTCTTAGTGACAGTTAAGCCCTTTTATCTCTATACATTTTAAGGATGATATTCTCATCTTAATAACAGTTAAAATCACACCTAATGGTATAAAAAGGCCAAAGAACATAAAAACTTTAAACATCATTTTCTTAGAAATGCTCTACTCTTTGTCTGGAATAAAATTAAAGACCTTTTTTATAGTAATCTCCCACAATGGGTATCGCCTCAAGAAGCCTTTTATAAAATAACGAAAGACTTCAAGAATAGCTGGATAACATATAAAGATTTGATTCAGTGGAAACCCAATAATATTGTGTCATTGAAACCGAGAGAACTACTTGTTTCTGAAGGTCAGGATATTGATTGGTATTTGTATTTTCAGCTCGCTGAAAGGTTTAGGTCTGACCAAAAATTGATGGGTGTTTCTTATGAGGAGAATAGCTTGGACAAAATTTTTGTGGATAAAAAGAGTAAACATCTTTCAAAATATTACAAGATCTTGAAAGAGAGAGATTTGGAGGATGAAATTGTTAAACACTCTATGGTAAAATGGTCACAGGATTTGCAGAAAGCCATCGATATAGATCATTGGGAAACATCTTGGAAGGAGACAAGGAAATTTACCTTGTGTCAAAATTACAAGGAGAACGATACCAAAATTAACAAAATGTATAATACTGCTAACATTAAATGTTGGAAATGCGGGAAACAGGATTGCACTTTCTTCCACCTTTGGTGGAAATGTGACAAAGCCAAGGAATTTTGGAGTAACATTCATAAATTAATGACAAATATACTCCACACAGATATTCCTTTAGAGCCCCGCATTTTTCTCTTATACATGACATGTATATTGGAGGACGTCTATGCTAAGAAATTGTCATGTCTAATTCTCTATATGGTAACGCTGGCTAGGATTCTCTATGCTCAACATTGGAAAAACAATGTGGTACCAACTGAAGAGGAATGGTTAAGTAAGATGTGGGAAGCTAAGAAATTGGATATTCTGACAGAAAGCCTGAGGAATGAAGACATAAATGTTGTAATTAAGGATTCAAAATACTTAGATAAATACTGTGGACTTAAGTTATTATAATTTCTGCTGCTTAACTTTGTTTAGTTTGCTTAATTTTCCTTGTTATAACTTTTTTGAATAACATAAATATATTTGTGATATTCATATATTTTCATAGAAGCTGATGATTTAATATCAATTTGGAGGAATACAAATGGTGTTATAAACTAATGTGGATTATCATATAATCATTTATGTTTTTTTTTTGTCTTGTATGTTTTGTATTATGTCCTTTTTATATGTTTTGTTAAAAAAAATAAATTAATTTAAAAAATCACACCTAGTTTAGATTATATCCCAAAGCTTTACATTTCAGCTTCATG
>NW_024824103.1:0-1666 GCF_019175285.1 Sceloporus undulatus
ATGGAGATACAACCCAGGTGCCAAAAATGACCCATAGCAACTCTGGACAGACTCATTCAGTCTCTGTCTCTATTGGTGGAGGGCTATTTACACCAAGAAACCCATGGATCTTCAAGGGATCTCCAGTTTATGTATTTTATTTGTATACATCCATCCTTTCTCCCAATATAGGGACTCAGGGTGGCTAACAATACATTTAATACAGTACAAATTCAAAACCATGCAAAGGGATTAAAATTATTACTATTTTTTAAAAAATTAAACCATTTATACAATTACACCTTGAAAATAATAAATTGTATCAAAAACCATATACAATTGCACCTTGACCTTCGAATTGCAGTTCAAACCTTATCTCTGTTTTGCTTAGGACCCAGCCCTTGAGGCATCAGTATTTCCAGAAAGGAGAGAAAATGGAAGTGTGAAATACTTTTTCTTTGGAGGAAGTGTCTATCCAGATTCTGTCCTGTAAAACTATTAGATCCCCCTTTGATGCTGTCTTTGATTCAGAACATATGATTTTAAGGCATCTTACACTTCTATCTCCATCGAATAAACCTTTGAATTCTTTGAAGCATTCTGTTTTCCTGGCTGCCCATCCCAAGAGTATGAAACCTTGCATCAGTCATGGAGATTCAGTCTTTTTCTTAATGGGGATACGGAGCGAGGGCCACAAGATCCCCACTCCTTGCATAAGATCTGGCAGTTCATTGCAGAGATTTGAAGTCCTTAATGTTAGAGCCAGACTGGGAGGTTTTGGGAGTCCCTGTCCCTCCAAAAGTAACTTTCCCAAGAGCAGTCTAGGGCCTCCCTTTCCAAAGACCAGCAGTGGATGGAGAAGGAGGCCTTGGGGAAGCAGAGGAGAGCTTGGCTTGACCTCCAAGGACTCTCCCTTGAAGGTTTCCATCTCTCTAGGAAACGGTGGAGCCTGGAAGGGAGACTGAGGACCAGGGCATGCTGGGAAAAGCTTCAGGGGGAGCTTATGGGAGCAAATGTGGGACTTTGCTTTCTCCCCCCAATTACTTTCCTGCTTTTCTTTGACAGGCTTGAAGACAACACAAGGTAAGCTCAATGGTGGAAAAGATTGCAAAAGCCACCTTCCCTGTACGTTCCATGCTAATCTCTATGGCACCTTAGGAGTAAGCAAGCTCTACTGAGAGCAGCACAGTCACAAAATAAAATCCAAAATGGGGAGTGGTCTTTGAGATCCTGATGGTCCTCTGAGAGGAACATGCCAGCCCCTGAAACCAATCCTGGCCAGCTTTTGGGAAAGTGCCCTCAATGTTTGGTCCAAGCGGCTCTCAGCCCCTTACAGACTGGCCCTTCCCTGAGTCTTGCTCTCCCGGAGGCTCAGAGGCGATTCTGGGGGGCCCTGGTACCTCCTCTTCTTAGGGACCCTGAGCCCCAAGTTCAGCTGACAAATGGTAATTCGGCCATGAGGAACCCCCTTTACCGCTTTGTCCTGGCACATGCCTTAGGAAACCTCTTCCATGGACATTTGGGAGCTCCTAATCTTAGTGGAAATGGGAACCTCTGGAATCCTCCTATTCTTCCCAACCGGGAAACAAGGTATAGTTGTGAATCTCTTCCAATAAAAAGAGGGGTTATCGTTGTTGTTGTTGTAATAACAGGGCTCCAGTCAATTGAGATCTTCTTCAGGCAGTAA
>NW_024824104.1:0-1666 GCF_019175285.1 Sceloporus undulatus
CCCTTCCAGGAGCTTGGCAGAGACCTGGGTTTGATTCCCTGCTCTGCCGTGAAATCCACTGGGTGACTTTGGGCAAGTCACACTCTCTTAGCCTCAGGGGAAGGCAATGGCAAACTTCTTCCAAAGAAATCTTGCCAAGAAAACTCCCATGGATAGGGTTACCTTAGGGTTGCCAAAGGCATTCCACAGAGACAGCTCTCACTAAGATCTCGAATGACCTTTTACAGGCCAAGGCTAATGGCTTTTACTCTGTTCTCATTCTTCTCGATTTGTCTGCAGCCTTCGACACTGTTGATCACTGTCTCCTAATTGACATACTCTCTGACCTTGGGTTCTCAGACTCTGTTCTTGACTGGTTTAGATCTTACTTGTCTGGTAGATCTTTTGCAGTAGTTGCAGGGGGTCAGACTTCTTCTCCTGTTCCCTTATCTGTTGGAGTTCCCCAGGGCTGTGTTCTGGGTCCCCTTCTGTTTTCTCTCTACACACTGTCCTTAGGAAAACTCATCAGCTCTTTTGGCTTTTCCTACCATCTGTATGCCGATGACACCCAGCTGTATCTTTCTGCCCCGACCTTTCTCCAAGGCTTGAACAGCAAGTCTCATCTTGCCTTACAGCTGTCTCGCAGTGGAAGCGCCATCGGCGTTTGAAGCTCAACAGCGCTTCATAAATAAAGGTTAATAATAATAATAATAAGAAGAAGAAGAACTTGAAGGCACGCAACAACAAAAAACATGGGAATGGGTGTGTGTGTGTGTGTGTGTGTGAGAGAGAGAGAGAGAGAGAGAGATGCTGGCTCCCACTGCATGCTTCAATCCATGCATGAGGAGGCAGCCGCAGCAGCACCAGACCTCCCCGGAGGACACTGTCACCAGCTTCCGAGTCCCCAGAGCAGGACAAGGAGGAAAGGGCCCAGGGGGAGTCCTCCTTCAGACAGTGCCCCCGAGCCAGGCACTCTCTGTCCCCAGCTGGGCTGCCTCCTGGCCCACTTCTCTGAGATGGAGGGGAAGCAGGCAGTGGCCATGCTCTGGCTTTACCTTCTTGTCCCCTGCCCCCCCTCCTCTGAGCCCAGGCAAGGCCCAGACAGGCTGTCCTCTATCTCCCCAATGAGCCCCAGCAGCCCAGCCCAACCCGGTGCCCTTCTTTCTCCCCCGCCACTTCTTCTGCTTGCTTGCCTCAGTGGCTTTTTGCAATTCCTCTGAGACCCCTGGGAAAGGGTTTTTCGACCCCCAAAGGGGTCGCGACCCACAGGTTGGGAACCGCTGTTCTGAGGCAAGTGATTTTTTTAAAATTTTTGATTGTGAATTGCTTTCCACCAGTGTGTTGTAATATTTCTGCAGAGAAACTGCTCCAGGAGAAACTGGACAATATTCAGGAAGAACTGGATTTTCTGAGCCAGTCTACCTTAAGTGAGGAAAGGAAGTTCTTGAAGAGCCAGGAGGCTGCAGCTACCCTGTAGGTGAAGAATAAGCTACACTCTCCTTTGGGACAACAGTGATCAGACCCCCCCCCTAACATTCTGTGGTACCCCTGCAGAATATCCAATAAAACTATTAAATTGTAAATTACTTTTAAAAAATGGGGAAGAGGGGGGCCACCTAGAGCTAGGAACTAATATGTACAAGTAATGTTGGTAATCTAACATGTTACTTTTTCAGGTAAGGAGGGT
>NW_024824105.1:0-783 GCF_019175285.1 Sceloporus undulatus
TGTACTTCTCTCCAGAATTTTTTAATCAGAGGACAACTCCACCACATGTGAAAAAAAGCTTCCCGTAATTCGTTCACATTTCCAACATTTTCCTTTATCATCCTTGTATATTTTCGCTAATCTATTCGGTGTCATATACCATCTGTGCATCATTTTGTAAAAATTTTCTTTTAGATCCATACACAATGTAAATTTTAAATCCTGTCCCCAAGCTCTTTTCCACGCCTCGTACTGTATGTTCTTCCCTATATTCTGTGCCCATACAATCATACAATGCTTAATTTGTTCTTGTTCCAATTCAAGTCTCAAAATTAGATTATAGAAATTTGTTATTTTTTTCTTATCTTTATCCATCCATATTACATCCAATTCTGTTTTCTTTAACGTTATACCTACATTTTTTCTGTCTGCTTTATATTTTTCCGTTAATTGGTAATATAAGTACCAATCTATTTTAATTCCCTCTTTTAGCATTTCTTCCCTAGATTTCATTGTAATATTTCCCTCTATTATCTTTACATAATCTTTATATTTTAGCCAATCTCTTCCCTCAATTCCGCCCTTCTTTAATATTGCTTCGTGAGGAGAGGCCCATTCTGGTAAATTTGTATAATATTTTTCCTTGTATTTTGTCCATACTTTATATAATGCTTTACTTACAATATGCTCTTTGAATTCCTTGTTTAGTTAAACTTTATTCCACCACATGTAGGCGTGCCACCCGTATCTTAGATTAAATCCCTCTAAATCTAATAATTGCTCATCCTTTAATTCCACCCATTT
>NW_024824105.1:883-1666 GCF_019175285.1 Sceloporus undulatus
TGTACTTCTCTCCAGAATTTTTTAATCAGAGGACAACTCCACCACATGTGAAAAAAAGCTTCCCGTAATTCGTTCACATTTCCAACATTTTCCTTTATCATCCTTGTATATTTTCGCTAATCTATTCGGTGTCATATACCATCTGTGCATCATTTTGTAAAAATTTTCTTTTAGATCCATACACAATGTAAATTTTAAATCCTGTCCCCAAGCTCTTTTCCACGCCTCGTACTGTATGTTCTTCCCTATATTCTGTGCCCATACAATCATACAATGCTTAATTTGTTCTTGTTCCAATTCAAGTCTCAAAATTAGATTATAGAAATTTGTTATTTTTTTCTTATCTTTATCCATCCATATTACATCCAATTCTGTTTTCTTTAACGTTATACCTACATTTTTTCTGTCTGCTTTATATTTTTCCGTTAATTGGTAATATAAGTACCAATCTATTTTAATTCCCTCTTTTAGCATTTCTTCCCTAGATTTCATTGTAATATTTCCCTCTATTATCTTTACATAATCTTTATATTTTAGCCAATCTCTTCCCTCAATTCCGCCCTTCTTTAATATTGCTTCGTGAGGAGAGGCCCATTCTGGTAAATTTGTATAATATTTTTCCTTGTATTTTGTCCATACTTTATATAATGCTTTACTTACAATATGCTCTTTGAATTCCTTGTTTAGTTAAACTTTATTCCACCACATGTAGGCGTGCCACCCGTATCTTAGATTAAATCCCTCTAAATCTAATAATTGCTCATCCTTTAATTCCACCCATTT
>NW_024824106.1:0-1666 GCF_019175285.1 Sceloporus undulatus
AGTTTGACAGTTCAAGGAGAGGTATTCACATTTGAAATGTAAGGCAGTATGATAGTTCCTTTTTTTCATGTTGCCCTTTCCTATTATGTTCAATTTTCTCATCTGGTAAAGCATTGGTAGCTGTCAGCTTCATATACTCCTCTCCTATTTTGCATGTCATCTCCAGACTTTTAAATTAAAGCAGTAGTTACTGTAGGGTTTTTTGTGTACTTTGTGTGTTTTGTTTTGCAGTTGGGCACAAAATGTGTAGGCAGAGAGAAAATTGCACTTGGAAATATAATGGAAATTTAAGCCATGCTATGCTTGTGGTGAACATTTCTAAGAACATGTTAATGTAAAAACCTCTGCAGAATCTTGAAGCATTCAAGTATTCTCGTAAAACAAAAATGATGTGTAGATCTGAAAGGTAGCCAAGGAGCACTTAGACTAATTTCCAGCCAAAGCAGGAATCTAGAACTAAATCATTCCCAAGAGACTGACATCAAACAATGGGGAGTAATTCCATCATATCTGACAGAAAATGTCTTCAGCTGATGAATAGATGCAATTTATTATCCTACATTTTTAGCATGAAAAAGAGCATTGTTTTTGTTTAGCTCATGACACCTTCCTTCCCCTTTTAAAAATATTTATGTTTCCTTTGCGCGCGTTAATCATTTTATGATGCTGGAAGTGAATAAATTACCATGTACTAGCACACACAAATACACACACATGGAAAGATAATTTAAGGATAAGGGCCCAGGATCAGCAGCAAAAAACTGATGTGGTCTAGTTGGCCATGGTGGAGGGAGTGTTAATGTGACTGAACAGATTCTTTAAGTATCATGTTATTTAGTTTTCTGAAGATCAGTGCAGCTACAAACATTTTCTTTAAAAAAAGAAAGAAATATATTTGCCTATTTTTCTTTCTGCTTCATTCTTAACTCTAGGAATGGAAATCATCCAATCAATTATCTAGGGGGAAACTAGAAAGGGTTGAAAAGCCATATGAGATATTCAAACATGGGCATGTTTAACAGCTAGGGATGATGTATGCTTCCCTTAAGAAATACCACTGCTCTTATCAAAAGCTCTTCAGCTTCACTAGAGATTTGTTGGAAGTCATGCAGTAGGAGACACTCTTCAAAGACGCATAATATTGTTGTTTAAACTAAATTTAAGCATGTCCCAAGAGGTTAATTAGGGCATGTGTGTCTGGTGATTGTTGCTTTCCTCTTAAGAAGTTACAGACCATATCACAAGCTCCAGGCATGAGGAAAAATCAACCACTATGATGCCAGCTGATCCAGGAGCTTTTTTGTATTAGAACTTTTATTGTAGTATTCCAAAAGAAATAACTCAGATATGAAATGAAAGACAAATTCTTCATCCTCACATGTTGCTGACTATAAATTAGAAAACAGAGGTGAGTGTTCTAAGGTTTCTTCCTCTAAGGTTGAATTCTAGATGACTTCAAATTTATTCCTGCCACTGTGACATAAAAGCAAGCAAAACCACTTTGGTGACAAGGCTTCAAAAAAGAACACTGCTCATATGCTTCTAGTCTTTTCATTGCAGCACTGGCTGTTTTACTCCACCAGTACTGTGACATGTCTTACTGTTTTTGTCACTGTCCTCTCTTTGTATGTATGTGTGCCTTAGAGTCACTATAAGTGTGAAACTA
>NW_024824107.1:0-1666 GCF_019175285.1 Sceloporus undulatus
GGGATTGTCTGATATGTGAGGGGTGGGGTCTAGTGGGCATGTCTCAACATGTTGTTGTTGTAAGCTTTACACAAGTTTGTGCTAATCTTTTTTCTACCCTTAGATTCATTGATTCATCAGGCACATCTGGTACTTCATAGCCCTGCAAGCCATGGATAAACAAGTCCAAAACGTTCCTTCAGAGGAGACCGCACAGGACACAGAAGGGATGGCTAAAACACAGGCCCCAAGCCCGAGACAGCCAACAGATGAAGAATTAGGTAAAATTTGTGCTTAACAATATTAGCACTGCTTTGTGGGTCAAACAGCATTAAAATTGTTATTTTGTGGGGTTGTTCTTTCTGAAATTAGTGCCTCTTCTTTACAGAACTGATATTTGCTGAAGGCAGCCATGAAGGCAATGTGGCACCTGAAACCCCAGTGACAACAAATAAAAGTGGAGGTACAGTGTGTGTGTGTGTGTGTGTGTGTGTGTGTGGTGTGGTGTGTAAGGGGTGGGGGGGGATAAAGAGTGAGTGAGCTATAATACTTTTTATTTTGTTTGCTTTTAGACAAATCTATGAAATGTAACATGGAAGAACCTCACGATGCTACACCCCAGGCTTCTAAGAAGCAAAAAAATAATGAGCAGGTGATGGTGATTGATGGAAATCTCTTACAACGCTTTGAAGCCCGCAGGAAGAAAGCTGCAACATTATCGGCCTGCTTTGTGGAGATGCAGAAAATGGTGGCCAAAGGTTGTGCAATCCTTAGACATGCTAAGGGCTATGAAGCCCATCTGAATTACATGTGGGACAATTCAGTAACACAAACTCATATGGATGCTTTTTATGAGCGTATTAAAAAATATATTGAGTACATGGTGGACAGGTCCCTTGAACATCGGCAGATAGGCAGAGGTAAACCTCAACCAAGGATCAAGAAAGGCCGGAAGGGTAAATGTGGCAGGGTAGCGGGGTACTGGAAGAAACCTACCTTGGGTGAACTGTACTGGAGAAGGAGAGTAACCAACCTGATTAACAGGTCAAAAAAAGTACTCTGCACTCGGAAAAAATAATAGAAAATGTAAAGGGGGTCTGAACTCAAGGAGACTGGTAAAAAACTCAAACACTAAACATAGTGGTGATAATAAACAGCCTTCTTGTTCCAGTACAGAACCTCAGAATGATTTGGATTCTTCTGACTCATCCAGGGATGAGAGCCAGCCCCTACCTGCAAACATTCCAGGCTCCCCAGATGATGAGGGGGAGTATGCAGAGCGTGTACGCTAATGGCAGTGGACCCACAGGTTGTACCGTACAGTGCCCATTGGTGAGGAGTTCCGTTTCAGAAACAGAGCATGTAACATTGTACACGCAAGCTATACATGCATTACACAGTGCAATACAACATATTCTAGACGATCTTAACCAGCGAATTAGCCTGGGAGATTGTGTTCAAATTAGACTGGAGGCTGATGGCCTAAGAAATCCTCTGTATTCTGTTAAAAAAAAGTAAGGACCTTTTAAATGCTGAGGATTTTCTATCACAGTTGAGTAACCTTTTGCAAAGCAACATGGAGATCTGTGCCCATTCCAATTTTCGTCTCATAATTACGATTGTGAAACCCCCAGGGGGGCGAGGGCATAGATCAATAGGCTCCATCCCCTCTAGTGAAATAGTTGCC
>NW_024824108.1:0-1328 GCF_019175285.1 Sceloporus undulatus
GATGTCTGAGAATTTGGGAGGTACAATTTTTTAAAAGGATTTTTTCTTAAGTTGTGGCCTGGCAAAATTGGTTTTAGGCAGATCTGGCCAGCTCTTACCTGGATATCTGTGATATAGGAGTACAGTCCTGGGCATGCTCTCCATTTATATGGGGTCATGATGGCATGGATAAGGCAATTCTAATTTAAACATTAAAATTAAAACAAACTGATTTTTAACATTTTTGTTGCTCTTGTTGGTGGGCCTCTAAAGTTTGGAAATACTAAGGAAACGATAAGTCAGGTCCAGTTGTGCTTACAAGGAGGGGGGAAAACCCTTATTTGAGAAAACATAAAGCACATCCAGGCATTTCTCACAATAAAAAGGATCAGACAACCAGATGTCCAGCATGGAACAATCAGCCAGTCTGAACCTTGTTAACTAGACATTGACTATCATTTATAGTATATTTTCTCATAGTCACAAAAGAGAGCTCACATAAATGATTAATTGCTAATGTCATATGTGAAATGCTATATCTAAACTATCTCATAGCAAACCATGGTAGTGGCTTGCATCTTTGACAAGACAGAAAAAAAACCACATTTCATTTAGTTTAACAAGTCTTATTTTAGAAAGAGATTTACATAACTCTCAATAATTAAATAACATTAAATGAAAACATGATCTAAATAACTGTGATTTCCTTGACCACTCTCTTGTTTTGTATAACAGTTTAGAGGTGTTCCCAAATTACATCCAACAAGTGTACACAGATTGTTGATCTGTACACAAATAGAGGTTTTTGCACATAACATTCAACACATATATATTAGACTCTCATTTCTCATCTGCTCCTTGGTCCAGTTATTTACATGCAGTGGAATATACAGTAGCTTTGTTCATACACTGGTTTCTGGGCCTATACTACTGTTCTGATATTTAGACTTCTTAACTAAGGAGTCTAAATGAAGGAGATGGGGAGTTTATCTCGCGAATATCCCAGAAAAAAATCACATAATTACGCAAAATGAATTCATATGATGACTCACAAAACCCACCATTAAAATTGTCACAAAGAAGCAGGAAACTTAGATCAGAAAAGGAAGCATTGCAGAAAAGCATAGAGAAGCTAGCAGTCCAGGTAAGGGACAAAGTAACTGAAAACTCCCGGCTGTCAAGAGAACTGGACCAAGTCACCCTTAGAGCCAAGACAGCAGAGAAAGAAAGCAGCCTCTTTCGAGAATGCATACCTGAGCTGGAGGAGAAATTGAGGCAAGCAAAGCAAGCAGCAGATCACACAGACTGTACCCGTAGGATTCAGGAGTTAGAGGCATCCCTGGATCTGA
>NW_024824108.1:1428-1666 GCF_019175285.1 Sceloporus undulatus
AAGAGTCAAGAAGGGCATGGAGGAGGATGTGAGCCCGCAGCCAGTGGTGCTGCAGGATTACATGCTCCAGTCCAGCCTGTCATGAAGAATGCAGATAAGGAGAGAGACCCAATCTGCTCCCAACCTGTGCAGGAAAACAGACCCTCAATCCCCCAAATCCCAAGCCCCCAGAAAAAGCCAAAGCCTCTCATAGAATTGCTTCGAGAGATGCGAAACACCATCTGGAAGCAGCTTCTTA
>NW_024824109.1:0-1666 GCF_019175285.1 Sceloporus undulatus
TTTTAAACTGCAATAGATTCTTTTATAGCTACATTTTGAAGTATTGCAGTATTAATAAAATATTTCTTATATGAATGCATGCTAGAATGCTATCACGTTACTTTAAAATAATGAAGAAACATTCCCTTTCTGATCATTGCCATTTAAGCAACATGATTCATTGACTTGAATAAAGCACTTCTAATATACGTTCCCAATCCTAAACAGCTGTGACAGTTTTTCCTCTACAATATGCCACGGTGCATGTCAAAACCACAACTCTTTAAAGACAGACGCACAGCACTAAGAATGCTTCCACCTGTGTTAATGGTGCTAATCCCAGAAAAATCAATCTTGCTATTGTAAGAAGACAGAAAAAATGCTAAATAACCAAAGAAACAAAAAAATGTAGGATGATTGCAGGGTATGATGGTTTTCTATTGCTTTATATGTGAAATGTGAATGAATGAAGCACACTAATTTCCTAATGTGGAATCAGTAATGCCTTTAGAGCATAGATGATGAATGGACATAAAACATTTATGGTTTTGTCTTGTCTTGTTTTTTGTTTTTATTTTGTACATATCTGTGAAACCTGAAAAGTACGGCCAAGTGTTGTCACAAATTAATCTGTCTACAAACAACTGCCTTTCAGGGTTGCCTTTGTTTTGAAGTTCAAGGTATGGTAGTGAATTTGCTGCAGACATTTTTGGTAATATTTGTGCATTCATTTAAAGTAAAAAGGGGAGTGATGGTTTGCTTGAAATCTGTGGTGCTGAAGAAGGGAGATGTGTAAAGCACTTTGGCTAAATCTCCCTCCCTTTGCTTGCTTTTTCTCCACAACAAATCCTCTCCCTCATCAGCCTTCTCCCTGCAGAGTTCCAGATGTTTGCCAGCATTTGTAGCAATAGTTGTCAGTAGCCACTGGTGAATATTTATTGTTGGTTCAATGCCAGCTCTTGTTCATTTTGACTCATCTGAAAAAGTGATGCAGGAAATGACTTAGTTATGAGGATGCAAGTCATTGTTTGTTCTGTTACTAATCAAACATCTAGAACCACTTAAATGTCCTAATATTTATGTTGGCTTATTTATTGGATGCAAACGAAGATAAATGAGAGCTGATAGTAGTGCAATATATTTCTCTATTTCTTTTCATTACAACCAAGAAAAAAAATCACCTTTCCATAACTCTGGGGGTGGGGGAGTATCTTATGTAGTTCATTGCTTATCAAAGTCAATTGTACCAATTTTATGTTTCTGGAACTAGAGATGGAAGAGAATTTTTGATTTTCAATCTTTTTTATTTTGCATTGCTTGAGCCTTGTTGCAAAACAAAGCACACTTTTCCTTGGAAAAATTGTACACGTGCAAGATTTGGGATCCGTTTTATAGAAATAACAAATGCAAAAATAAAGTGTATACAGTCACCCCTTGGAACTTGCAGGGGGGTCCGTTCTGGACCCCCTCCCTTGCGAATTCCAAATCTCATACATATTCAAGCCCCATAGGCTTGAATGGGGCGTGTGCATGCTGGTTGCGTGCCATGGGCGCACCCCCCATTAAGTCTGTGAACTTGGAGGGATGACTGTGGCCGGTTACACACCGGCAGTTTAGTGCGTGTTCGCCACGCACTAGGGTTACGAAAGGGCGGTGCTTCTGCACCGCCCTAACCCTAGTGCGTGGC
>NW_024824110.1:0-1666 GCF_019175285.1 Sceloporus undulatus
AATATACCAGGAGTCTATTTGCCTGATTTTCACAGTTTCTCAGTTCCCATAACAAGTACATTTCTATTATAACATGACTAATTTTATTATACTCGCACCTGTATTTTAAAAATGTTATTTGCCAACGCACATAATAACTTAGAGTTATACAAGCAGAAATTGTTCTGCCTCAGAGAGAGGTCTGGAAGCAAAAAGGATAATGAGAGATCAACATACACAAAAGTAGTTGTGAAAGAAGTTACCACAAGATTATATTATTTATCATATTCATATAGGAAGCCATTTTTATATGTGCTCCCACATGGCAAACGTCCTGTTATTTATCACATCCTGTTTTGCAACAAAACCTGCACCTTATCCCAAATGTTGCAACTATCTGAGCCTTTCTGCTAAGATGTTTTTGAAGTATCAGAATAGAAATGTCATGTGGATCACTAAAGAATGTCATGAAAAGTACAATAGGGAGTAGAACCAGCATGACTACTAGCATACAGGTCAAAGTATTTTAGTATTTTCACTTAAAAGTGAACTATAGATGGCAAATGTTAAAAGAACTATAACTAGATGGCAAATGTTTTTGAAGTCATACTGAAAGTTCTGTTATAATTCAATGGTTGCCTTCCTTAAGAAGTCTGTTACAGAAAATTGTGCTTTAAAAATAACAGGGAAAATGGAATTGAATGCAGATCTCAAAAAACATTAAAGGTAAAGGTTTCCACTTTGATAAAAGGTTGTCAAGTTGCCTCCGATTGCAGGTGGTGGTTTCATCTCCGTTACTAAGCCAAAGAGCCAGTATTATCAAAAATAACTCTGTGATCATGTGGCCAGAATGACTGCACAGAACGCTGCTACCTTCCCACTAAAGTGGTACTTATTTATCTACCTGCACTTTTACATGCTTTTGAACTGCTTAATTGGCAGAATCTGGGACTAGTGACTGGAGCTCACTCCATCACACAGCACTTGGGCTTTGAACTGCCGATCTTGCAATCGTCAATCAGCATCTTAAGCACTGAGCCACTGTGCACCATCAAAAATATTACTGGTAGCAAAAATATTTATTTGATTTGCCACAAATTATAATGAATAAATTTTAATTATAAGCAAAAATTGTGACTTTTACCATTGAAAAACATGAGGATAAGTATTTGTGGTAGAGGTGGGCAAAGTACAGCCCCCCTCAAGTCTCTGGAGTCCCCCCTGAAAAGTGGTGAGATCCCTAATACTGTACTTTAAACAGCTAATAATGCTTGTTGTGTCCTGGAATAGACAAGCCTGTGGCTGTCAAATGCTGTGTAAATGCTCTCTCCCCCTCACTCACTCCTGTCCTAGCTTTAAATTTTCATCCCTCGCAAATGTCCCCACCTCATCCTGCCATCCACCTCACTCATTCCTCTCCCATCTTAAAACCTCATCCCTTTCAAACACTCCCACCCCCTTCCATTTGCCTCAGTCCTGTCCCAGCTTAAAATTTCATCCCTTGCTTGCAAATAATAATAAACCTTTTATTTCCATCCCAGTTTTTGTCGGGACAATCAAAGCAGCGTACAAAGATTAAAGTATCTCAGTCTATACATAATGTGCTCCCTCCTCATCCTTACCTCATTTCAGTCCAACTGAAATCCATCTCTGACTTCCAAATGCTCCATCCCTCTCCTTCCATCCA
>NW_024824111.1:0-1187 GCF_019175285.1 Sceloporus undulatus
GGCCCAAGGAGCCTGGCCTCCTTCTGACTCTGGAGCCTCAGGAGAGAAAGAGGAGTCTCTGTTCAACTGAAGCCTCAGAGAAGGTTCTAGAACATTATTCCCCACAGTCACAAAAAGCACACAAAATGGCTGCCAGAAACCAAAATGTGAGTCTGGGGAGGGGGTGGGGTCTTCCAGCTGCTCTGCCCCCATTAGCCAGCTTCAAGAAGAGGAGGAGCTTCTTCTTCTCTATTTAGCTCTGCCTGCGGAAGAGTGATGAGCAGAGTGTCGGAGGGAGAATGAGACAGACAGGAAGGAGAGAGAAGAGAGTGTAGTGAAGCGACAGCAGAGGGACAAGGGCTGGAACCACTAGGCTTCACTGCTGCACTGAGGTCTGGCTGGGCCTGTCTTGGGTCTACCGCTGCTGCTGCTTTCCTTTGGCCACTGCCACTAAGGAGGGGAGGAAGGAGGTCCTTCTAGGCATGGGCCTCTCTCTCTGAAGGTGGGAGACTGGGACTCAACAAAGGGATTTCAATGCTTTTAATGGTGGCTCTCATGCTGTAGCAATGATGATGATGATGATGATATCAGGACTGGGGGGGAGGATAGAGCTGTCTCCAGACCTTAATCCTCATTAATGCCACCATCGCTGGGACTTCTTGCTCTGCACCACTGTAATGGCCATGGCTCAGTGCTATGGAACTCTGGGAATGTTCTTTTGGTTTGGCATTTTAGGTGTTGTTAAGGTTTGGAAATCCTGTTTGAGGCTCCTTCCGACTTTGGGGCCTTTTCATCCTCCATTTTGGGTTCCCTGAAGGCCTCAAACTGCCAGCTGCCAAATGCTGAGGCAGAGGCAGCCATTTTGTGCTGGTTGTGACTGTATGGAATAATGTTCCGGAACCTTCTCTGAGGCCACAGTTGAACAGAGGCCTGTCTTTCTCTCCTGAGGCTCCAGAGAGAGAAGGAGGCTCCTATCTAATTCCTCTTGGCAGTTTGTCCATTTTGTTTGTTTGTTTGTTGTTTTTTCTGTTTTTTAAATATTGCTTTGGATTTAACACTTTTTAAGGAGGGGAGGGTACCAGGGATTTTATATGTTTTGTATTTTTAACTTTGTTAGCCACCCCAATTGTTCTCAGAGGAGCGGGATACAAATAAATTTTATTATTATTATTATTATTATTATTATTATTATTATTATTATTATTATT
>NW_024824111.1:1197-1666 GCF_019175285.1 Sceloporus undulatus
ATTATTATTATCATCATCATCATGTCCAGAACCTTAAATATCCAATCTTCTTCTGAAGGCATTTCTTTAGTTTTCAATCTCTGAGCAAACACTATTCTTGCAGATGACAATGTATAAAATAATATTAAACCATGTTTTTTCCCTATGGATTGTTCTATTTTACTAAGCAAAGAATTTCAGGCGAGAATTTAAAAGATATAGTTACAACTTTCTTAATTTCAAAATAATATATAAATAAATAAAACTTTTATTGATATCCCGCTTTTCTGTTACAAGACAATCAAAGCGGCTCACAACATATTAAAATCCACATCTACAAAATTATGTCCCAAATTCCCTCCCCCTTAAAACAGGATTAAACATGTACAATTAAAATATCTATTAAAAACACAATTAAATATAACAACATATCATAACCTATCTTAAGCAAACCAATCTTATATATAAGGTTAATTAAAACTCCAACCTA
>NW_024824112.1:0-1666 GCF_019175285.1 Sceloporus undulatus
AAACTGAATGATAGTACTAGGGTCTTTTCATGGTGCATCACTAGGAGTGTGTGTTGTGCATCACTAGGCGTATGTGGTGTGGACCATACTGGGAGATGTACTGGGGGTGGGGTGTTACCCAGAGGGGTGTACACCCAGAGAGACTGGCATAAATTCTCAAAAATCTCCTCCTCTGGAACGGAATGGGAACGGAAGAGAGGGGAATGGAATGAGTGTGGGATTTCTTTGTGTGCGATAAAATGTACCACCCACTCGTTCTGTTCCCTTCCTGGCCCCTTTTGGACCGTTCTCAGGCTGTCCCAGGAGCCCTGAGCGGTAAGGTTCTAAATGTCTTTCGAAACTACAGATCCCAGAATTCCATAGCATTGAACCATGGCAGCTAAAGTGGCGTCATTCTGAATTATTTCTGCAGTGTGGATGCAGCCTCAGGTCCAAAAATGCACTGCAGAAATAATCTCATTTGAGACTGCTTTAACTGCTCTGGCTCAGTGTTAGGTAATTCTGGGAACTGTAGATTTGTGAGAAACCTAACCTTTGCTGGCTGAGAGCTCTGGTGCCACAATAAAGTACAATTTTCAGGATTTCCTAGCTCTGAGTCTTGGCATTTAAAGTGGTCTCAGACTGAATTCCTGCAATGTGTCTTAGACCTTAGTGTCTGACCTGAAGTCTGGATGCTACTGTAGCATAGAACAAGCAATTCCAATAACCAGAAAGGAGATCTAAGGGGGGGGGGTTAAAGGAAACAAGGAGTACCTCTTGTACCACAGAAGTGCCTCTTTGTGCACAGACTCCAGATACTGCTTTTCTGATTTTTTAAAAAATACAAACAAACCAAAATATCCAAAAGCAAAATCCAGGAAGTCCCTTACGCAAGGCCTTTTCTTCTCAGCTCAATTCTGCCCATTGGAATTATCTGAACTAGATGCACCTATTCTTTTCAAAAACCAGGTAAAGCCATAACTCTCTCTCGCTCTCTTTCTGATAAATTTCAGGAAATCAAATATGCAACAAAAAGAAAGGGGGGGCCCCAAATATTATTTATCTGTAAATGTGTTATTCTCGTAAGTAATTTGATACAATGTGTTCTCAGGAGCACCAATATGGCAGGAATCAAAATGTCTACCAGACCCTGACATTCTTTCCATTGTTTTAAAATATGCTTCACAATAAAATTTATCAACCGCTAGAAAAATACCCAGTTTCAACCAGGATGAATCTATACCATAGCTCTGTGTTATTCTTGATCAAGTTCAAATTCCTTTGAAGCCACACGTGTCACTTTTAAACCACCCTGAAATTCAGAAGGCAAACCACATGAGCCCCCATCACCGAGCCAAGGGCAAATCCTGTGGCCATATGTTACCAGTTTCAAATTATTTTTACCTGTACAGCAGTAGATATCATAGGAGTTTTTCCCCCTCCACCAACGTATATCTGCATTTCCACTAGAGCTACCAAAAATATTCAGATGGCTTTTCTGTCCTTGTTTTGTTTCCTTGAATGCATGGACACATTCACAGATGTTTGCCTGTACTCACCTGGGGATTTCCTGCATGGGCCAAATCTAGGATGTTTATCACACTATACTCTTAAAGTGCTACAATTCCACTTTGACTCCTCTAGCTGCCTCCTGTTGCATTCTGGGATTGGCAGTTTTAAGGAGGGG
>NW_024824113.1:0-1666 GCF_019175285.1 Sceloporus undulatus
CTTGTGTTTAAAGAAGCTATAGGATCTGAACCCAGGCAGAGGTTCATCATAATCATAATCATAATCATAATCATAATCATAATCATAATAATATAAATAAATAATAATAATGTATTTTTATGCCCCTTCCTCTGCACAACACAATCACCTACAACATTAAAATATGCAGTCCATATCTCCCAAAGTTGTTGTTGTGGTGGTTGTTGTTGTGGTGGTGGTTGTAGTGGTTGTTGTGTGCCTTCAAGTATTAAGACTTAAGACTTTCTTGGTCAAGTTTCTTCAGAGAGGGTTTGCCTCTGAGGCTGAGAGAGTGTGACTTCCTAGCCCGAGCTCACATAATGGGTTTCCGTAGCCCAGCCGGGATTCGAACCCAGCTCCCCAGAGCCCTTAATAAATAATGAGCAGGGAGCAAAAGAGGGTCGCTTTTTGGACCGCTTCCCAAATTCACAGGTAGGTGTCAGACTTGCACCGAATTTTCTTTGCTCTTTCAAAAGGGGTGCATTTCAATTTTTCACAGAAGGAGGGAACAAAATATAATAATGTAATATAAAATAATAAAATAAAAATATAATATGTATAATATAATATAGTAATAAAATAAAATAAAGTACAATAAAATAAATAATTAAATAATAAAATGAAATAAGAAGATGATAAGATAAAATAATATAATAAAATAATAAAATAAAATAATAATATAATATAATAATATAAAATAATAAAATAATAAAATAAAATAAAATAAAATAAAAAAGTACAATGAAGTACAATAAAATAAGTAATAAAATAAAATAATGATAAAATAATGATAAAGTAATATGATAATAAATTAATGAGATAAAATAATAATAATAATATAATAAAATAATAATAGAATAGAATATAAAATAATAAATAACTAAAGTACGATAAAGTACAATAAAATAAATGATACAATAATAAAATAAAATAATAAGATAACAATAAAATAAAATAAAATAGGAAGATAAAATAATAAGATAATAAGACAATAAAATAATAAAATAAAATACAACTCCCTTTTCAATTCCAACACATCCAAGGAGAGTTTTGGGATTCATTTATTTATTTTAGGGGGATGGAGGGGAATGAATATCCTAAATAATAAAAAGAAAAAGACTTTCTGATTTGCTCCATCCTTTTGGAGCTCTTTCTCTTCTTAGCCAGAGTCTGTTGTTGTTGTTGTTGTTGTTGTTGTTGTTGTTGTTGCTGAATGCACTTTCAGAGTTTAGGAGACCCTTGACTTTCACTTTTCGGACTTGGAATAAAGAAAAGGGAAATCAAAACACACCTCCCTCAAAGTGAAAGCCTTTCCTTGCAAGGCGACGATCCTGCCCTGAATCAAGCACTAAGAGAATGGATGGGGAAGGATGCTTTAAAGAGGAAGAGAGAGAGAAAAGACTTCGCTAGAAATAACTCCTGCTTTCTTAATAGGAATAATAGCTAGAAATGAGTTCTTCTCTTTGCAAAAAGAATCCTCTTTTAGGAATATATATATATATATATATATAGCCTGTTGATCAGCCCCATAAGTAAAACTTCGTCTGGACTCACATAATTAGCTGCTAATTAGTTCAGATTCTCTGACGATCCAGATGGAGGGATCTAATCATCATCATCATCATCATCATCATCATCATCATCATCA
>NW_024824114.1:0-1666 GCF_019175285.1 Sceloporus undulatus
AGGGCAGCTCAGAGGGAGGTGAGGGTTGGAAAGAAGGAGGAGGAGGAGGATTGCCCAGGGAAATAGGGCTGTGGGGCCAAGCTGGGGGATGTAGGGAAATGGATGCAGCAGCAGCAGCCTCTTTTGACAATTTATGTGCATGATTTTTTGGGTGCTTGCTTTCCTCTTGCTCCTGGAACTTAAGAGCCATTATTATTATTGTTATTGTTATTTGTGTTATATGCGGATGCTACAGTCAGAATGCCTGCGCTGCATTTCCCTTTCATTCCCAATTGATTCCATGGGTCAGTTGGAATTGACAGGTCACTCTCTCTCAGCCTCAGTGGAAGGCAATGGCAAAGCTCCTCTAGCAGGAGGAAAAGGGTCAGTTCAGGTCAGGTCGAAGGCAGGGCACAAACAGAGCTCCCATCAGGCACCTTCCCCCTTTTTTTATTTTTTAAAATTATTTTTGACAAAATATGTGCATGTTTTTTTTCTCTTGAGGCAGATATATAGATGCATAGAACATGGCTAGCTGCTTGTTCACTTTCCCTTCTATTTGCTGGCTTCCAGCAAAGGGGAAATGTTGCAAATGGGCTAGACTTTTTTTCCTTTGCAAATCAATCCTACAATTTGAATGTTACATTTGTTGCTCTTGTAAATTAGACAATTGGCAAAACGATACATGCTTTTGCTACTCTTCAGGGGTAGCCTTGAATTGCTTTTAAAAGCCAAAAAGAATGCATGACAATCGCATCCTTTTCTGGTATTTCCGAGGTGAGAAAATTATTATTATTATTATTATTATTATTATTATTACATGTGTAAGAGGCATTCTGGGGTGGCAAGGAGTGGGGGATACAGGATGCATTAACTTGCATTTTGGGGTTGAAAATGGGGCCAAGGGCAGATCATATCCTGCACTGACCCAAATGCCCCCCCCCCCCCCCCACACAAAAAATTTTAAATATTGACAAAATATGCGCACTTTTGGGGCCTTTTGTGCATGCCTCTTTTAAAAAAAGGAGGGAGGAACACACTTCGGATGCCCCTGCAAACGTCACCTATGACGATCGCTTGACAGACAGCAGGCGCCTTCAAGTTAAACCTGATAAGGCATTCGGGTTAAAATGCCCCTCAATTGTAGTGAGCACTTGCTAACAGAGAGATTTGGGGGAGGGGCATCCGGATCTACCCAGTTCCACCCACGTTAACTGGGCCAGTGGGAATGGGGCCTGAGTTGTTCATACTGCCCCTGACATACAAATGCAAGTTTCTGTCTCCCCTTTGGTCTTAGCACTAAGGTGTAGTCATTGACACCTTGTTCCAGAGTAAGCCTGTCCTGAGCTAAGGAACCTCAATCATTGGGAACAAAATTGGCCCTCCTGGGGTCTCAGTTTGGCTCTTTGGTTGTTTTCCAAATGGCCACATTCTCTTCCCTTTGGCCCCATTGTTGGAAGAGGTTCCAGCTTTTGTGCAGGTTTTATCTCAATCTGATAGGTTGAATGATTCTTCTAAGGTTTTGTTAGTGGCAGGAAGAGCTTTAAGATGACATATTCTAGTGTTTCTCATCCCCCCATGCCAAAATGCTGTTCCTGAGACCTTGTCTGAAATTGAATTTGACGTTCCAACTGAAAGAGCTTCCTCACCCTTGTTCTGTAGGAATCTCTATCAATACACATTAGTC
>NW_024824115.1:0-1666 GCF_019175285.1 Sceloporus undulatus
GATTTAGGTCTCTAACTTCACATCCATAACAAAATCCCAGTGTAGACTGAGCCACTGAGCCATTCATAGAGATACCTTCCAGCACAACAACAACCCTCTCAGTTCATATGCTGATGAGCTATTAGTTAAACTGGAATGCCTACATTCCTAACCTAACTACAACAGTGGAAATCACTAGTCTCCTGCCCAACATATTAATCTGGGGCTTTTTCAGTGATGTGCTTCTTACATCAGATTAAAGACTTGAGTCATCAAAGTCAAAAAAGAAGAACTATTGCTTAAACTGTTTTTTAAAAGAAGCTTTATCAGCTGTTCATTGCTACTCATTGCTAAAAGAGTTAATATATTATTATTTTGTTGCTTCTTTTACTTACACCTACATCTGGAAAATTACCAAAAAAATCACACCAAATACCTGTCAAAAACTATATGTTTGGAATAATGATAAATGCACTAAAAATAATTTGGTTGCCCTACCAGTAGCCATGTCAACTTTTGAAACATAATGTCCGCAACTGTTCCCCCCCCCCCCCCCCGCAACACATAAGGAGTTTATGTCCTTATTTGTGACACTTCATTTCCCAGTTCTTAAAAAGAACATTTGGAAAGAAAGGTGGAAGCACTTTTGCTTTTCATTGTCTCTTCTGGTTCAAGACCAACGATACTTTCCTCATACAGGACTAAACTCAAAGTCCTAGCTGAAACATATTTTAAAAATATCACACTAGATGGCACCATTGCAACTTTATTGTTCATACTTTGTAAGAACTATTTTATAATACTGACAGTATTAAAATACATCCATATTGATTCATTCTCTGGTCATTATTTATGTTTATTGGGCTGCAGGGAACAAGTACCTTTGGAAAAGGAGCAGGGAGAAAAAAAGTCAAACTCTATTAAGTGAACTCCAGACTTGGACCATATTGCTTTTATTCACATGGATCTTCTGACTTTGAAAACATTCACATGGAAGAATTTATTTGTTGGTTTATAAATCACTAGCATGTCTTACAACTGCTAGTTACTGCTGGGCTTGGTTTTGGCCAGCTTTCATTATTCATGTTTATTGTTTGCATTTGCACATACATGTGATCAGCAACACTATTACAATAAGGTGAAAGGGAGTCAACTCTTGTTCCTTAAGAATTTGTATAAAAACTATACAGTAACGTGATCTGCCATCAGATGCATTTCCCTCTGTTCTTTATTGCCTGCTTTTGCATTTATAGCCCATCCTTGCTTCAAATGACATCCATGCTTTCTCCTCATTTTGCCCTCACAAGACGTCTGTGGAGTAGGTTAAGTTAAGAAAGAGGCTAAACAGACCAGCATTTAACGCCAGCCTCGGGGCAGAGTGGGAGCATGATGTTCGCACACCGCTCACCCCAATGCTGCCCTGACACTGGTGTCATGCTGTGCACCTAACCGCATGGAATGGGGCATTATGGTGCTCTGTTGGCACAGAGTTTAGATACACTGCACCAAAGGAGTGCCAAAAAGCTGCCGCTGCGACTGCAAGGACACCTTTTTGTGAGTGCTAAAAGGAATGGTATTTTGCCATTCTTTTTAGCATCTGAAAAGTGCCGGATTAGGGCTGTGGTGTGCAGTTGCTGTGCCCCTGATCCGGCAAGGAAAGGGGTGGTGGGACGTCACTCCAAAGGAG
>NW_024824116.1:0-1666 GCF_019175285.1 Sceloporus undulatus
CTTGTGGGGTGTTCAGGCTATGTGGCCGTGTTCTGGAAGAGTCTATTACTGACGTTTCACCAGGATCTTCAGATAATGCTGGCATGTGAGTGAGTGGGATCTATCTATCTATCTATCTATCTATCTATCTATCTATCTATCTATCTATCTCAGAATTTCAGAGTTTTTAAATAGCATTTTATGCCCAAGATGGTTTATAATGTGTTTTGCTACTGCTGATTTTTCTGGCTGGCCCAGTCTGCAGTGTCTCTCATGTTCCTTGATTTGTGTTTGGATGCTGTGTTTGGTGGTTACTATGGCCCTGTACACACTGGCCATTAAGGCTGGCATGGGGGCAGAGTTGGGGTGTAGCATCCTCACTATATGTACAACTCTTTCTCTTGCCTTGCTTTATCTCTTTCTCTTCTTGCTCTTCTGACCTATATTTAAGGCAGCACTGGTGACTTTGTACCATCATGGCTGAGGTGCAACTTTTCTTTTATTATACGGCAATATAGGAAGCTGCCTAATATTGAGTGAGACTATTGGTCCATGGAATCCAGTACTGACAACAACATTGACTGGGAGCAGACCTCCAGATTTTCAGGCAGGATTCTTTTCTAGCAATGCTTGAAGATTCATGGGATTCCCTGATGGTCTTCCATTCAAGTACTGACTGGGTATGGCCCTCTGTAGTTTCCAAAACCAGCTATGATAATCAAGGAAGGTTCAGGATGATATTGTGGCTATATCTATCAACACAGATATAATTATGTACATCAGACAACTACTGAGATATTCTGGGGAACACTTTAATGGTTTGTGAATTCATGGATATGTATTTTCAGATTTTTAAAAAAATGGAACATGCTTGAATATAAAGCAGTTTTGAATCAATAGTAGATTCAAGGACCCAATTAGTTCAACAGTCCTTTGAAATAAGACCTAATTACAGTAGTTCAATAGCCCTTATTCCCAGGTGAGTATCTCTAGGATTGTAGCCAGACCTATAAGCAAGCATAACTATATGTAAACTGAAATAATTATCTCCTTGTTTACTTCTTCGTACATTTCCTTTCACTTCCTTGGTTCCTCAAGTCAGATTCTAGATTCTAAGTTCACCCAGAATAGTATCTCTCCTACTATACTCTTGTAAAGCAAGAGTGTGCAAAATAAGGCTCCAACTTCTGACACCTTGCAATGCCCTCTCTAATTTTTTGTAACTTTTCTTTTTCCTAAAACAAATAAAGAAATAAAAACTTCTTGTAGGGGCTTTGGGTGGGTGCAATTGTACTACAATTGTATTGGGAAAACACATTTTAGGCTATGGGGCCTTTTCTCAAACTGAAAGTGAATTTGGGTCACTTCCTGATAGAGAAAAGGGGTTTTGCTGGTCCTAAAAAGAGAGTGGGTGGACCAAAACATGGCAAAATTACTTCTCAGCCACTAGGTCAGTGCTACCCAAAGTGATTGTTTCCACAAGCCATCAGGTGCAGGTGCCTGGTGAGTTTTCAGGAAAGGGTGAAACAAATGTAGCCAATAGGCACAAAAATTATACCAGTCCCTGGCACACTGGAGGAAACCCCATAAATAAATAAATAAATAAATAGGGAAATTGCCAAAATGGGTTTTTTTTTTTAAATTACAGAAAGAATTGGTGGATGGGGGACATGTGGGGAGTTCAGCC
>NW_024824117.1:0-1666 GCF_019175285.1 Sceloporus undulatus
AATGTGACATAACAGAGTATGTATTTTGCCTCTTTATTCATGTGTAGTGTGTGTATGCTTGATTTTTTTTGCACCTAACAATTAAGAATAAGTACCATGGTCTGCAGTGGTGTTAAGTCCTGCTAAGCCTGAGCAGGTGACTCTAACAAGGGTGTGGAGCTGATGGCATGGCAGCTAGGGACTATGTATCTACTTATTGGCCAATAGCTTAGAATCAGGAAACAGGTGTAGTCCTAGAGAGGAAAGAGGGAATACAAGAGGGAATTTCAGCAAGTGTTACTTGTCACACTGTCAGATCATAAGCAAAACCTGCTGGAATTCCCTCTTCTAAACAAGCATTAAAGCTGTAGGAGTCCTCTCCATTTTCCATTCTGGCAAGCCACGTGACGACACTTCCAGCCGAAAGGAATGTTTATTTTTTAAAAATGTAAGTGTTGACAGTTGGTTTACTTTAATACTAAAGCCTTAAATAATGATTTAGGCTGTGGTCTTCAGTGGTTTTACCATAAGCCAGCCTGTTTTAAAAATATAATAAAATAAATATTCACTTACCTAGGAGTAAGCCCAACAGAACTCAGTGGAACATGTTTCTGAGTAGACATATAATGTAGTGCATTAAGCTGTTACTTATCCAATTTACTTAAAGATTCAGCTTCTATAAATGGCAGACAATCTGTCCTCTCATGACACTTCTTGCTATTGATGATATTATGCTGCCTTTGGCACGTAGTTCCTTGATCCGGGAACAATGGTGAAGCTGAGGTTAAAGGGATGTCTTGTAATCATTGTAATTTGTAAGCCACTTTGAGTCTCAATCTAGGAGAACTGCAGGGTATAAATAAAAATGAGGAGTAGGAGTTTTTGTTTATTCAACTGAGGCTTTATTTTCCATACCCAATTTCTCTTAGCACCTTTTCTCTAGTTATGTTGCTAATCCAACACAGGTGTGTTCTGTATTAGTGAACTCCCGAATCTCTGTAAACTAAGAAATAAATTGAGAAGTGTATGAAGATCTGTTTATGTCTTCAAGCAGTGGTTCTCAAACATCTGAAATTCTTGACAATTGGCCATGATGGTTGGGACTTCTGAAATCCAAAACATCTGGAGGACCAAAGAGTGAAAATTAGTGTTTTAAAGAACATCTGTGCGGGAAGAAGGCAAAAAGGGAATTCATGGACTATTACATGTAACCATGTGCAGACAGATCTGCTCAGATGGACTGACAAATGCAGAAATTTGGAATGGATATGTTCTGGTATAATGAGGGTGCCCAAAGGTTAAGTGAAAAGTAAGTGAAATGCAAAATTTGTAGGTACCTATAAGCAGGCTCCATGTTTTCCACAGTAAAAAGAATAAGAGCATAAGATACCCTATTAAAAGCTTCTTCTCCTGTAGTGAGTTAACAACCAAAGCCCTCCCTAAATAATAAGATCTTTGCCTGCCATTAGGAAAAGAATAGAGATAGGGCCAACCAAGCCTCCCAGGGGAGGCAATTCTACAATCTGGGAGCAGCCACTTAGAAGATTGTCTCTTGTGTATTCATGAATCACACCTTGATAGTGATCACATGAAGAGGAATCCCTCCACTAAGATTTTAAAAGTCATGGGCTTATAGCAGGTCATGATAATCAGTTTCATCCAAGATTTAATGGAACTGGGATCCCAC
>NW_024824118.1:0-1666 GCF_019175285.1 Sceloporus undulatus
CCTCCTCCTCTTCCTCCTCCTCCTCCTCCGTCCTCGTTGCCCAGCTGGAAGCCTTTGGATTTGACCCAGAATTTGAATTTGGCGTTATCCGTGGCGCTGCCCTCGGCGCCGTTGTGGAGGAGCTGGACGATCCGCTCGTATTTCTTGCGGGTCACCGTCTTGGTTTTGCCGGAGTCGCCGTAAGTCCGGAGGCACCAGTCTTGGAACTGGCGGTACATGTCCCGGTCGCCAGGCTCCATCCTCGGAGAGAGACACACAGCCCCCAAAACCCACAGACTAAAAGGGACCCACGCCTTGGAGGCACCTGTTCAGCCCGGGGCTCATGGAGAAGGACAGTCTCCTCCACCTCCAGACATAAAAAAAGGACCCAAGGAGGAGGATCTCACTATAGAAGGGGATCTTGGGTTAGTGGGGGGGTGTCCCCCTTCTCCTCCTCCTCCTTCTCGGGAGTGGAGGGATGAGGGGCTTGGCAGTCCTTTCAAGAGAGCCGTCCCGATCCTTTTCTAGATCCCCCAACTTGATCCCGGCGAAGAGATCAGGAGGAGCTTTCTTTTCCCCGGGAATCCTGTCCCAGGATCTCCGGCATCCTCTCTCTCCCTCCTCCGAGGCTTTGCCTTTTTGATGGCACCGAGCCCTTGGCTTCTTCTCGCAGGGGAAAAGGAGGGAGGTGAAATATCATGGAGTCGGGATCCGTCTTCCTTGGGCATCCGCTTCAGCCTGGATGGTGCAGGTTGGGGCGGCGGGGGAGAGCAGAGCAGAGCAGAGCCCACCCTCCACCCCCAGCCAGCCAGCAGCCAGCCAACCCTCGCCCGCCTCCCTCGGTCTCTCTGTCCTGGAAGACCCCGCTTCTTCTTCGCCCCGAAGCCGGCTCCCTCGATGGCTGCTGCCGCCTCCCCTCCTTGCTCTTTCTCCCCCTCGTTTTTCTCTTTCTGGGCAGCAGAGGGAAGGCGCTGAAGGGCTCCCTGGCCTCCTGGCTTCCCCAGCCCCCCGAAGCCACCCTCCCTCCCTTCCCTCCCTCCTCCCTTCCCTTCCCTTCCCTTCCTGGGGCTGGAGCTCGGAGTGGGATGGAAAGTTCTCCCCCCGCCCGCCTGCCTCAGAGCGCAATCTCGACCGGCCAATGTTTTTTTTTGGGGGGGGGGGGGTATTTTATTTCGTGGGAGGCAGAGGGCCCTTGTCTGGTCTTTAGCCTTTATTTTTGAATTTTCTTGAAACACCACCAGCTTCCCTCTCGTCTCCCATTCATTCCTCTTGGGACCCAAGGAGGGCGAGCTGAGTGGCCCCAAAGGAGGACGCCGGGCAGCAAAGGGACAGAGGCCAGAGCAGGATGAGGATGGGATGACGACGACGACGGGGCTCCTTCTCCTCCATGCGAGGGACCAAGTTCGGCGGGATGCAGGGAGAGCGGAGCCCCTGCCCAGGCCGGGACCCTCCCTTCCCAACCGGGCGCCAGGCTCCTGCTGCTGCTTCTGCCTCCTTCTCTCCCGTGGCCACAGCCCTCAGCCCCCTCTGCAGACTGGAGACCTGCTCCTCCTCCTCCTCCTCCTCCTGGGCGCCCCAAGCCCTAGCTCTTCTCGGGGAGCAGAGGCGGAGTGGCGCTGCTCCATCCCTGCCTCACTCCCGGCCGCTGAGGGAAGGGAGCTCCCCCATCTCCTCCTCCTGCCTTGCC
>NW_024824119.1:0-1666 GCF_019175285.1 Sceloporus undulatus
ACGGACTCCGTCCGTACAAGATGGCGCCGGCCCTTCTACATGGCCGGCGCCATCTTTGCGTATCGGACGCTTAGCGTCCGTACGCGTCGCGCCGCTGCTGACGTAGCGAGCGCACCCCTGGCGCCTCGCTACGTCGCAAAAGCGACGAAAAAAGAAGCTCCATTTTGGAGCTTCTTTTTTCGGTCTGCGCGGGAGTCGGGCCGTCTGAAGGCTCCGGCTCCCCTGCGGATCTACTGGCGGCGGCAGCAGACCGCCGCAAAGCGGCGGTCTGTACCCCGCCATTATTTTATTAAAAAAATACACAGTTCACAAATGTCTTTAGACTCTATCCTGCTAAAAGATACAGTTTAATATTTGGCAGTAAACAACATTCATAGTTTGTGCAACTCATAAATGTCCCTCCCAATCCTCCTTAATTTTAAAACAACATTTAAAAAAAAATGATCACCATAAAACCAAAGAAAAAGAACACATTTGAAGGTTCATGTATTTTGTTTAAAATAATACACAAGTTGAACATTTAGAATATACATTACATGACTACTTACTATGACAAGCTGCTTGTCACTATCTTTTGCTGCTTCTTTCAGTTTTTGAATATGTTCTTCAGATGAAGGGAGGCCACCACTACATTTTGATTCTAATGAAATTTTGGGCAGACACGACCTTTAAGTATGAAAACAATTTATATGAATTAAATGTTATTCCTCTGTTTGAATGAGGTAGTATGAACTTAAAACATTTTCTCAAATATTGTAAATGGAACAAATAAACAAATAAAACTTATTTTAGTGCATAAATATAGTTCAAAAATCTTTAGCTAAGCTTCCTTGAAAAAACTTGACCTGGAATCCTGCTGGGGAATTACAATGGTGTAAGTCAGACTAACACATCTGTGACACATTTTTAAAGTTGCTGAATAGAGATTCTGTTCCAACTCTGCAATGACCAAAATCTCCCTCCCTCATATTGCCTGTGCAAGTCATCAGCTCCCGGTCCATGGCAAGCTTCCAGAAAAAAAGAGACAGCTGTACATAACGGGTACAAATATGGTACTGGTCCCAGGCACATTAGGGGGAAATCTGCTGGTCCCCACAAGCACACAAGCAGCCTTCATTATTTTTGATTTTTGGGTAGAAAGCAAAGCAACAGCCACACAGAGGATGACCTCAAGAAACTAGTGCATGCTGTCCAATTAGATCCAGAATAACTATGTTGGTGTATATTTTCACTACACTAGGACTGCACTGGGTATTCCTTGAGCTTATGTCTGAGGCAAAAGTCATGGCTGTTCTTTCATTCTTTCCTTCCTTCTGGATGGGAAAGAAGGAATGCTGCAAGTTTCTCCCTGAAAGAGGAGAAAGAGTTTCTGGAAGCAGTACCTAGACCTGTTGCTTGCTTCATTTCAGTACTGATGAGAGAGGTAGAGCAAACATTCTGCACAGTGCCTTTAATACACAACCATGTTTTAAACAGGAGTGTGCTGTGAAAGCTGGAAATTGTGTTCTTGTCAACAAACAGTAAATGGCTCCTAAAATTGCTCATATGACTGCTTTCCTTTTCTAGAGATGCATGCTCTATTATTGGAAAGGAGAGAGTTATGCCTACATACTAACATGGTTTGGAGGGCTTTCTTGTTAGAGAGCTCTTTTTCTTCCATGATGGA
>NW_024824120.1:0-1666 GCF_019175285.1 Sceloporus undulatus
CTGTGATGATCTCCGGTGGTCCAAGCAGCCAAACCGCGGCCCTGAAATAATAATAATAATAATAATAATAATTATTATGTTTTATACCCCTCTCTTCAGCCAAAAGGCTATCAGAGTGGATTACAAATTGTTAATAGACATTTAGACATTATGGCTCTTAGCCCAGGAGACTCTTAACTTCCTTAAATCTCTCTGCCTCCACCCATTGAATCATAAAAGGGTTTCCCTTAACCTACACTGGGACCAGTTTAGGAACCTTATTTCTCCTTCTTTACTGATCTTCCCAAGCATCAACTGAGCCAAAACACGTGTAAAAGGAGCATTGAGTAGTACATACTCCAAGGTGATATTCATTATAAATAACAAAATATAACTGAAATATAAGTCCTGCAAGATATTAAGAATCTTGCAAGTACAATATTTGTAAGTATATAATATTCAATTCATACAAGCTATTAAAGAAATAAATAATCCTAAGTATCCAATTCTGAGACTAACTTCTAAGATCCGCTCTTTAACTCTCTCTCTCAATCTCCAACCAACACAATTCCCCCAACTGTCTCTTGGTCTCTCAGGCCTTATATCTCCTTCTCACGGAAGCTTCCAGAAGAACCTTTATCTTGCTCTCTGATTGGTCAAGAGAGCCTTCCGTAGCAGTGATGTCATTCTGTGTGGGATGTGGGAGGGACTGTCCGGGATTGCTGCCAGCAATCTCTGACTTATGCTGATAACCAAGCCTGCAGCCAACACGTGTAGGCAAAACAAACCTTGTGGAGAAGCAGTCAAAGAGCAAGCCGAGGAAACAAGCCGGTGTCGGGGTTGCAGAAAGTCAAGTGTGCCGAAAGACGAGCCGAAGTCAGGAAGCCAGAAAGCAGCGTGGTCAAAACAGTCCGAGGTCACAATAGCCAAGAGATAACAAAGGTCCGGTCCGAGGTCAAGGTAGCAAGGAAGCAAGGTAACAAGATGCCTGGAGCTAGAGCGACAGCAATCACACCAAGGGCTCATGCAATAAACTCTAGCAACCAGCATTAGTCTCTCTCCCACTTAAGTAAGGGAAACTCTCCCTCGTGCCACCTGAGGCTGGTTGGCTGATTGTCTCTCGGCAATCCTCTGTGATCTGCGTCTGCAAGAACTCTCGGCTCTTCTCTCTTTGAAAGAAGGCACCTGCAGGCAAGCTTCGTCTCCAGACTCACCACTAGGCTGTGGTACCGAAGGAAGCCTCTCTGTGGCACTAGGACTTGGTTGAATCTCCTCCTCTGGGACTGGAGGATCACAGCTGGGACCTGGCAGGGCAGGAACAGCACCTGGCGTTGCCTCAATCAGCCCTTGCTCTGGAGGAGGCTCATCCTCCTCCTCATCCTCCGAGAGCTGATCTTGGCTGGCCATGACAGGGACTGGGACTCCAGCCAATCAGGGCTAGGGAAGATGGAGGGACTGGGACTCCAGCCAATCAGGGCTAGGGAAGATGGAGGGACTGGGACTCCAGCCAATAAGGGCTAGGGATGGTGGGAGGGACTGGGATTCCAGCCAATGGCAGCTTTCTTCTGTTTCTAAGAGAATTGAACCCATGGCTTTGAGACAGGGCTGGTCCTCCATTTTTGATGCAGTGAGGCTAGAGTTGCCAGAAATCAGGAAAAAATGTAGGACAAAATTATGAAATGTAGGA
>NW_024824121.1:0-1665 GCF_019175285.1 Sceloporus undulatus
GAACAGTTTCCAAAGACAGCCCCATGTAGAGTGTGTTGCAGTAGTCTAAACAGGATGTAACCAAAGCATGTGTCACTGTAGCCAGATGTCTCAAGAAATGGGCGCAGCTGGCGCACAAGTTTTAACTGTGCAAATGCACCCCTGGCCACTGGTGAAACCAGGGCATCCAGGCTGCGAGCCTGAGATTTCAGGGGGCATGTAAACCCATCTGGCTCAGGCACAACCTGATCTGCCTTACGACTGACCAGGAGCACCCCTGTCTTGTCTGGATTATTTCTCATGCAGATAGAATTTATAACATAGTCCCAAACATATCAGATTCACTATTATTGATTCAACTCAGATAAAGGAATGAAGAGAAAATCAAATAATTTGAGATGTGGTGCTGGAGAAGAGTGCTAAGAATACCATAGACAGCCAAAAAGACAAATAAATGGGTCTTTGAACAGGTGAAGCCTGAACTCTCCCTGGACAGCAAGATGATTAAATTGAGGCTGTCGTACTTAGCCACATTATGAGAAGGCATGACTCACTGGAAAAAGCAATAATACTAGTACGGCTAGAAGGCAGCAGAAAGAGAAGAAGACTGCATACCAGATGGCTAGACTCAGGGGTCAAGCAGACCGGGCAAAAAAAACGGCAGAGGTTACTCCCACCCTGATTGCGCTTCGTTGAGTGTGGGACCATAGTGACCAGATGACACAGTCCCAAGGCTGGCTACAGCCTCAGTCCACTCTGGATAACTGGTAAGGAGCACTTTTTTGCACTCCTTTTGCGGCTGGATTTGGGCCACCTTAGGTGGCCACAGCACAACTTTGGCCCGATGTGGGGACATGTGTCCCCAGATGAAGCCAAAGTTGGCGCTTCTCATCCATCTGTTTTGGGCCTACATCACAGAGGCCATGGGCCTGAATCTACAAGATGTAAGCAGAGAAGACAGAGGGTCTTGGAAATGTCTCATCCAGAGGGTCACCATGAGACAAAGTTGACTTGAGGGAAGCTTGCACAACAACAACAACAACAGACACCCAAAGTAGAAATTTCTGTCAATAACACTATGTTTATTAGTCCTGGTACTGCTGGCAGTTTAAAAGAGTAAACTGAGTTGAGCAGTTTGCTCTTGTTAGGAAACTGGTACTATTCTGGTTTCTGTATTGTTATGGGAAAACATTGATGTGTTCAGAGCAGGTGCTGCATCCTACCACCATCTGGCTGTCTGTGGGGAACAAGGGTACTTTGATGGTGACACCCAGGCTCAGAAACTCCCCCAGGAGGCTCATTTGGATCATTCTCTCTCTGTTTCTGATATTTTCTGTAGATTATTCAGGGACAAACTGGATATGTAGCATCCATCTCTGCATCTTTTCATTTCTTAATTACTGTATAGCAGCAGGATGTATGATCTGTGCTGGCAAGGCAATGTGTGGAGAAGGGTCTTCATACTCAGAACAGATACCCAAAACCACCATCTGCCAGTGATTCTAACTGCACTTTTCCCCTAAGGTACCTAACTTGGTAGGTAGGTTTGATTTCTGTTTGATTATGGCAGACTGGGGGGATGCCTTGTCTTCTGTGACTTCTCTTTTTATTAGCTAGGATCTGTCTGTCTGTCTGTCTGTCTATCTATCTATCTATCTATCTATCTATCTATCTATCTATCTATCT
>NW_024824122.1:0-1665 GCF_019175285.1 Sceloporus undulatus
ATAGTGAAATTCCAAACAGATATAAAGAAACACTCTTGGAGGCTCATCCCAAAACACTAGGAATGGTTTTCTCCAAATAAGGAAATGTGCTGACTTCAAGATCACAAGTTGAACATGAGTCAACAGTGTAATGTGACAGCCAAAGAGGCCAATGCGATTTTAGGCTGCATGAATGGAAGTGTAGTGTCTATATCGAGGGATAGTGCCACTGTATTCTGCTTTGGTCAGGCCTCACCTGGAATACTGTGTCTAGACTGTGGACAAGGAGAACCATATCCAGAGGAGGTGAAGGGTCTGGAAACCATGCCTTAGGAGAAGAGACTTAGGGAGCTGGGTATGCTTAGTCTGGAGAAGAGAAGATTAAGAGGTGATATGATAGTCCTGTTTAAATATTTGAAGGGATGTCATATTGAGGATGGTGCAAGCTTGTTTTCTGCTGCTCCAGAGAATAGGACTTGGAACGATGGATGCAAGCTACAGGAAAAGAGGTTATACTGATTTTCATAGCTCTCTAGTTCTACACTTATCCTTCTGACCATTTGCAGGTTGCTTGCAGACAACCTATGATGTATGCCATTCTTATATAAATTGGCCTCCAAAAACATGGGTGGGTGTGTTGAGTGATTTGAATGAATCTGGCAAAGGAAAACCTCTTCTTGGCTGTGGGAGTAGGGAACCAGGACTCTTCAAGAGGTGCCTCATAGTCATCTAAGATCTTATCTGTTATTGAGTATGGGTCAAGGCAGGGAATATGGCATTCAGTCCTCAGTGGGTTATTTGGCAGTGGTGATTGGATTAATCCCCTACAAAGCTAACTTGGGACTGCTTACCCACATGCATGCACACATGGTCCCAAGTGAGCTTATGGAAAGAATGGACCACTCTCTTAATTGATGAGATTTGTCTGTAATTTGCATGGAAATAGCAGGCTTGTGTCAGTTCTTCTTCCTCTGCTGGCATTCTGCATCAATAGAAGTATAGTGTCTAGATCAAGGGAAGTAATAGTCCCACTTTATTCTGCTCTGGTCCGGTCAGGCCCCAAATGGAATACTGTGTCCAGTTCTGGGCACCACAATTAAAGAAGATATTGAGAAACTGGAGCGTGTCCAAAGGAGGGCAACCAAAATGGTGAAGGGTCTGGAAACCATGTCCTAGGAGGAATGACTTAGGGAGATGGGGATGTTTAGCCTGGAGAAGAGAAGGTTAAGAGGTGATACGATAGCCCTGTTTAAATACTTGAAGGGATGTCATATTGAGGAGGGGACAAGCTTGTTTTCTGCTGCTCCAGAGACTAGGACCCGAAACAATGAAAAGAGATTCCTCCTCAACATTAGGAGGAACTTCCTGACAGTAAGGGCTGTTTGACAGTGGAACACACTTTAAACAGAGGCTGGATGACCATCTGTCAGGGATGCTTTGATTGACAGTTGCTGCATGGCAGGGGGTTGGACTGGATGGCCCTTGCAGTCTCTTCTAACTCTATGATTCTATGACCTTTTGACTGTTTAATGATTTGGCTACCACAGTTTTCTCTTTTGAACCTGGACTATTCTGACACTGGACACCATTTACTTTCACAGCTTTTGACTTGGAAACTATGAATCTGGTTTGAAGTTGTGTGTCATTTAGCTTTTGCATACGTTCAAACATGATATATAGTGTGTT
>NW_024824123.1:0-1665 GCF_019175285.1 Sceloporus undulatus
TTTCGTAACCCGAAAATTTCGTAACCCGAAAAGGCTTTCCGTTAGCACTGGAAAGCCTATAGCTGCACTTTGCAGCATTTTAATTTCGCGCCGAAATGAATTTCGTAACCCGAAAAATATTTCGTAACCCGAAACAGTTTTTGCCAATCCAACTTTTTCGTATCCCGGAAATTTCGTAACCCGATCATTTCGTATCCCGAGGCACCAGTGTATTTTGAAACTATTTGAGGGATAGGGCTCAGCCCCTTAGATATCTTCACTAAAGTCTAGACTAAAATCTAGAGGGATGAGCTAGCTGCAAATAAGGGAGGTACTGGCCTCCACTGCTTATGCTTTTAATGACCACAGAAGTTAAGTAGACGAAGCCTTTGAAAGCACTTTGCTCCTTGAAAAGTAATGTTTCTTCTGCTCTGTTTTGTTCAGACTGCTGTGAAAGGCAATGGAGCGGGGGGGGGGGATTGCTACATTAAGAGGACAGGCACTAAATAGGGACGAGTGAGAATATGATTTGTTCTGCCTCTTTAAGCCACCCAGTCTCATTCAGACTTCCCAATCACAACAGAATTATCATTAACACGTCACTCTTGTCTGAATTTTGCAATGTACTCCTCTACTCAAAAACTGGATTAAAATGTATACATTAGGGAAAACTGCATACAAATTTGCTTATCTTGAGGGAAACTGTGTACTAAATGCATATGGTAGAAGGAACTGCATATAAAACTAAAATTTTGGTGTCTGTTTTTTAACTGCAGACTGCTGGGGAAATTGATCAGAACAGACTTGTAACAAAATACACACAAAACTGATGTGATCTGGGAAGCAATTGAATGAGTGATTTCCTATCCTTAATGATAAAATCTCTTTATAGAAGGGAAAACTATGAAGGCAACCAGAAAGGCAAGCCTAATTATGCTAAGAATGATTAACAGTACCACTCTGTCATGGAGAAATAAAATGAAAACTGGATCAAGAATTCTCATAAGGTAAGAGTAGAATGCTGGATTTGGGGGGGTTTCGCTTCCCTTCTTCCAAGACCCTGCCATGTACACTGCCTTGGCCCCCATTTCCCAGAGTATAAAATGGGAATAATTCATTGAATAAAGCTTGTTATTGTTTGCCATGAGGTCTGCTTCAATATCTGGCAACCATGTAAACAGAAGAACTCCAGGAGCTCCCATAATCCACAATTCTGCTCAAGTCTTTCAAATTAACAGAGCCATGTGCAGAGCCTTGAGCGAATCATTCTGTTTGTAATGTGGTCTTTCTCTTTTCTTGATGTGTTCTACTTTACCAGCATCACTGTCTTTTCTAATGAATCATCTCATCTCATGACATACCTAAAGTACTATAGCCTCATTTTAGTCATTTTGGCTTTTAGGGAGAGTTTAGGCTTAACTGGCTATTAGATCCACTTATGTGTCTTTCTGGTGGACCATGATATCTGTGGAAGTCTTGTCCAGCAACTTATTTCAAATGAATTGATTTCTTCTTATCAGATTTCTTTACCATCTAGCTTTCACAACTATATATAGAAATAAAAAATACTATGGCATGGATGATGCTGACCTTTGTTTTCAAAGATATATCTTTACACTTGATGATCTTATCTAGTTCTTTCAACTGCTCTTCCAAGTCTTGGTAATGCTTATGTAAGAGATATTT
>NW_024824124.1:0-1665 GCF_019175285.1 Sceloporus undulatus
CCTTCCTCCTCCTCCTCCTCTCAACCCCCTCGCATTGCTACTGCCACCACTCTTCCTGCTTTTCCTCCTCCTCGTCTTTTCTCCTTCTCATCTTCCCCACCTCCTCCTTTTTAATCCTCCTCCTCTTAACCTCCTCGGTCACTGCCACTCTTCCTCCTCCTCCTCCTCTTTTCTCCTCCTTCTCTTACTCCATCACTGCCGCTCACCTTATTCCTCCCTGGGGAGCAGGAATAGGAGTAAGGAGTAAAGGAGTAAGATGTCTTTACAGGGGTAGGAATAGGTATAAGGAGTAACATTATAATATTTGTTACTCCTTATTCCTATTATTATACCTCTTACCCCATTACTCCTTACTCCTACTCCTGCTCCCTAGCCCTGCCTGCTTCCCAATTCTGCTGAGAAAAAGCAACCCCACAACATAGGATACTACTGTCACGATGCTTTGCTCTGGAATGGTGTGCTCAGAGCAGTGAACATTGTTGGCTTTGCATCAAATGTAGTGTTTTGCAGTAGGACCAGAAAAGTTAGTTTTGGTGTCATCAGATCAGGGAACGCCTTTCTACATATATATCTGTTACTCCTTATTCCTGTTATTATATTGTACATGCAAACACAATTTTTTTATTATTATATTGCACTGGGGAAGAGAGTGGGAGCCAAAGAGAGACACTTACATACACTTACACACACACACACACACACACACACACACACACACACACACACCAGGCTTGCAAAGCAACCGGGGCTTTTCCCCAGGCCTGGGGAGTAGGAGTAAGTAGTAAACGAGTAAGAGATTTTTTACAAGAGTAGGAGTAACATTAAGGGGGAAAAATTTCTCTGGAGTAGGACAAGGAGTAAACCCAAAATCACCACTACTCCCCAGCCCTGAAAGCAAGTGAAGATTAAGGGCACAATAAATTAAACCAAACATTGGCTTAATTCTAGAAGAAAACCTGTTTCAGTCTGTAATACAGCTGAGACTGAAGCAGAGCTGCACAATGACTCTATGTGGCTGGTCACTGGCGTATCCAGGACCAGCCACATAACACCTGTGCTTAAAGATCTCCACTGGCTGCCCATTCGCTTCCGAGCTCAATATAAGGCGTTGGTTATTACCTATAAAGCCCTAAATGGCTTGGGTCCAGGATTCCTAAAGGACCGCCTCTCCCCGTACAATCCGCCTCGCACCCTCAGAACATCTGGGCAGCAACTGCTGAAGGTGCCTGGGGCTAGGTTAGCTTCTACTTCTAGAAGGGCCTTTTCCACAGCTGCCCCAGCCCTTTGGAACACGCTGCCCACAGAGCTCCGCTCATCCACCACCCTGGCCCAATTTAGGAAGGAACTCAAAACCTTCCTATTCAAGCAGGCATTCCCCGATTAAATATCCTGTGGGCCTCCCTCCCTTTCCGTGGCCATGAGGATGGGCTAACGGGGGCCTTTGTTATTGTTTTTAGATTGTGTTTTATTGTTGTTCTATGTTTTTAACCTGTATCTGTTGCACTTGTTTGCATATTGTAAGCCGCCCTGATCTTTTTGGAAGGGCGGGATATAAATAAAGATATTATTATTATTATTATTATTATTATTATTATTATTATTATTATTTATTATTATTATCTAGGCGTAGTCATGTTGGCCACATGGCAAAATCAATAACATCCA
>NW_024824125.1:0-803 GCF_019175285.1 Sceloporus undulatus
TCATCCGTCCATGAAGTACCATAGTCGTACCGTTTGGCTACCAGCCTGACATTCAACCTCAACGGTCCCTGACTCTCTGGAGTCTTACCGACAGCATGGCAGCCTGACTTCGAACCTTGTCATTCGATGACTCTCCTGGGTCATACCAATTGGATAGGTGCCCCATTTAAATATTCATCCATTCATTACATTAGAGTCGTACCGTTCGGCTAGCAGCCTGACATTCACCTTCATCGGAACCTGACTCTCTGGAGTATTACCGACTGCATGGCCGCCTTACTTTGAACCTCGTCGTTCCATGACTCTCCTGGGTCATTCAAATTGGATAGGTGCCCGATTTCGATATTCATCCGTCCATGACGTTCCATATTCGTAACGTTTGGTTAGCAGCCTGACATTCACCCTCATCGTTCCCTGACTGCCTAGAAGCTTGCTGATTGCATGGCAGCCTAACTTAAAACCTCATTGTTCCCTGAGTCTCCTGGGTAATACCAATTGGATAGGTGCCCGATTTCGATATTCATCCGTCCATGAAGTTCCATAGTCGTACCGTTTGGATAGCAGCCTGACATTCAACATCATTGGTCCCTGACTCTCTTGTGTCTTACCGATTTGATGGCCGCCTGACTTCGAATCTCGTCGTTCGATGACTCTCCTGGGTCATACCAATTGGATAGGTGCCCGATTTCGATATTCATCCGTTCATTTCGTTCCGGATACGTACCAATTGGCTTGCAGCCTGACATTCACCCTCAACGGTCCCTGACTCTCTGGAGTCTTACCGATGGCATGGCAGCCTGACT
>NW_024824125.1:903-1665 GCF_019175285.1 Sceloporus undulatus
TGTCTAGAATCTTGCCGATTGCATGGCAGCCTGACTTAAAACCTCGTTGTTCCCTGACTCTCCTGGGTCACACCAATTGGATATGTGCCCGATTTCGATATTCATCCGTACATGACGTTCCATATTCGTACCGTTTGGTTAGCAGCCTGACATTCACCCTCATCGGTCCCTGACTCTCTGGAGTCTTACCGATTCCATGGCCGCCTGACTTTGAACCTCGTCGTTCCATGAGTCTCCTGGGTCATACCAATTGGATAGGTGCCCAATTTCGATATTCGTCCGTTCATTACGTTCCAGAGTTGTACCAATTGGCTTGCAGCCTGACATTCAACCTCAACGGTCCCTGACTCTCTGGAGTCTTACCGATGGCATGGCAGCCTGACTTCGAACTCATCATTCCATGACTCTCCTGGGTCATAACAATTGGATAGGTGCCTCGTTTCGATTTTTATATCTCCATGACGTTCCATAGTTGTACCGATTGGCTTGCAGCGTGACATTCACCCTCACCCGTCCCTGACTGTCTAGAATCTTGCCGATTGCATGGCACCCTGACTTAAAACCTCGTTGTTCCCTGACTCTCCTGGTTCACACCAATTGGATAGGTTCTTGATTCCAATATTCATCCGTCCATGACGTTTCAGTGTCGTACCGATTGGCTTCCAGCCTGACATTCACGCTCATCGTTCCCTGACTGCCTAGAATCTTACTGATTGCATGGCAGCCTGACTTAAAACCTCGTTGTTCCCTGACTCTCCTGGG
>NW_024824126.1:0-1665 GCF_019175285.1 Sceloporus undulatus
TTTTTTTCCACATTACGAACAGGTAACTATTTCAGTTCTGATTTAAAATATGTCTGGGTGCTGCAAACTTCTATTGATCTTCACATACATTTCAATAATATTGTCCCCCAAATCCCACAGAAGTTGATTCAACAAATGCATATGAACTGAGTTTATTTTCTTACCTCATGAAGTTTTATTATTTCGTTGTCTAGAGGACAGGTAGGCATAACATTCAATTCTCTTAAAGAAATAGAGAGAAATATAGTTTGCAAAAGAGCTGTAATTGACCTTCCTTTTTGCCAGTGTAATATTCTAACTCTCGGCAGATCCATTTTTTAAAACTCTTACAGATCCATTTTTAAAAACTCATCAGCATGTTGCAATATAATGTTGCTAATTTCAGCACTCCCTTTGCACCTCACCCATTTTAAATGACTTCAGATTTGGTTTGTTGCTGTTAACAACATATCTTTTCATAGAAATTCTGCTGTTGTTTTCAAAGATAGATAGCTGGAAGGAAACTGCCTGAGGAAATTAAATTAACAAAGCCCAGATGAGAAAACGTGGCAACCTAACAAGTACAGTTCATACACAATAACTTTCATGTAATTTAAGAAAATTCAGAAAAGCTCCTATTTAAAAGAGGGGAAACAACTGAGCCTATTGGTATACTATCAAAACCAAACCTGTTTAGATCACACAGAACATAGCTTAAAACAAGAGAAGCTAGTAATTCCTAAAGGGCTTCTTCTTACATTTTTATTTTCTTTATTGTCAATGAAAGTCTTAAAACCCACTAACAGCCTATGCATGTCTGTCTACTCAGCTGAACAACCGTCAGTTTAATGCACACAGGACTGTAGTTCCAATACTACTTAGGAAGGGTACCTTCATGTCAATTTCTCAGTAAAAATACAGCTAGAAGTGTCTGGGCCAGGATTTCAGAAAAGGAAACTAATTCCATCTAAAGATAGTTCACTAAATCAAAACAATGCTTTCACAAATCTCATTTTAAAAAAATGATCTGCATTTCTTCCCCACAAAAAAGCCATGCTAAACCAATCAGATGTGCCCAATCAAATGTGAAGGAAAGAGCATGTCCTATGCAGAAAGCTTTTCTATAATAATAATAATAATAATAATAATAATAATAATAATAATAATAGGAAGAAGCAATGAGACCATTAAATGTTTAATTTTGTATGCATACTGTATCTACCAATTAGCATTATAATGACCATACTTCTGGAAACTATAACTTTGAATTTTTGAAAAGCTGTTTCCCCCCTAAAAGTTACATTATGAATTAAATCAAAAGAAAACTTGTTGTTTTGTGCCTTCAAGTTATTTCCTACTTATGGTGACTATAAGGACTTCCTTGGGAAGATTTGTCCAGAAGGGATTTTCCATTGTTTTCCTCTAAAGAAGAAAGAGTATGACGTGCAAAAGTTACTCAGTGGGTTTTCATGGCCAAGTGGAGAATCCCAGACTGAAACTGCTACACCACACTGACTCTCAAGAAAGAAGATTAGAAATGTGCTTACAACATCACTTGTGAAATTGACTCCAGATCTTCAGATTTGTCCCATGTCTTCATAACAGAGAGCAAAGTGGAGTCACTATCCTTTCAATTTAGGAGGTGCCCTTACAAACCATACAGTTATTAAAGAAAAAAAGAAAAAA
>NW_024824127.1:0-1665 GCF_019175285.1 Sceloporus undulatus
CCCCCCTCTCTCTCCACTTTTGGCAGGTGTTTGATGCAGGAAGACTTCATCTCTGCATTCAAGTCATTGTACTATTAGATGTTCTGTATTATGAGCTTCTTCTGTTGTGCTGTCTACATCAGGATTGTGTATCTGCTCCTAAACTACATCTAAACCACAGAATTAATGCACTTTGAAATAGCTCAGTGCTATGGAATTCTAGGATTTGTAGTTTTGTGAGATATTTATAGAGCTCTGGTGCTACATCAAACTACAAATCCCTGGATTCCATAAGCTGGAACCATGACAGTTAAAGCAGTGCCAAACTGCATTGATTCTGCAATGCAGTTAGGCTCATCAAAGGACACAAAACCATTTACTGTGATTCTTCCTGGTTTTGAATATAGCTTTTACAACTTGGAGCATATCCAACATAATTCCTTCTTAAGCTCTGTCATCTAGCTTGGACCTCTTTGGCTTTGCTGTATGAACATAAACCTTGGAACCAAACACTCTGATGTCCTCCGTACTTAGCTTTCAGCCATACCATTGTTTAAATTGAGTTTTATTGATTGTTTTGTTTGGCAGCCTGTTTGGCAGGTATGTCCCTGTTATTGCATCACTCTAGTAATGATCTGTTTTTCTCTCTTTGTATCTCCCTTTTCTTGAGGTATGTTGGAAGTTGTGTGCCATATGTAATGCTTTGCTCTTTCATGTCTGTTTGGGTGTTGTGCAACATGTACTCACCAACATTATCTGTCTGGAGTGCTTGGTGCTATCTGTCAAACTTGTTGCTCATAGTTGAAACAGGTTCCACCAGTAACTGTATGGTCTGGCATCTCTCTTTTAACAGTATGAAGTATATTATAAAGTAGCTGGAATAATAATCTACACATTATAGTAAACAGTGATACCCAGTTTTAGAAAGGATCTCAATGAATCCATGAAGGTCAGTGTACACAACTTCAGTGGTTGCTTTTATTGATTTTCAATTTTCCTCAGAATAGATGCCCTGGTGCCTTTTCTTTTATGCGATTTGCATATTTGGTCTTGTCACTATTACTTGTTTTTACCTTTACTCCTTTGTTAAAATCTTTTCTTTTCAGATCTTGTATGGCATTTATGTCACAGGTTAGAGAGTGCAGGAAACATCATCCTGCAGCGCCGTGACCACCAGGAGAATATACCTCGATTGCTCAGTTCAGCTGGTGATTTTTAAGGTAGGGGAAGAGACATTTGTGATAGTGGCAATAGTTCCACAATCGTAAACATGAATACTGCGTAGTTACAAATGCCTAGATTTAGCTCATATATTTGCAACTGCTGAACAGGATGCCCATCCCTGCTTTATTCCTAATTGATTTCAACCAGGTTTTCACATCCAAAGCTGGATGAAGGCCAAAAATTCCTATGTGGCCCATTAAAAATGGTGAGAGAGGGATGTTACACTTGTGAGAGAGGGCATGCCACACATGTTCCTCTAGCCCAGGCACCATCTTACTACCTGTTGGAGGATCCTGGTATATAAGGAGTCCTTTAGGAGATTATGTGGGGGGTAGGGAGGGAGGGAGGGAGGGGTAGCATTAGACTCTGGCCCCATCCACCCTCTTAGCCTACCATTGGGTTTGGCTCCTGATCTGGCTCTGCTCACCACTGGAGCAAGACTGGTAATTTCTGGGAGTCTGG
>NW_024824128.1:0-1665 GCF_019175285.1 Sceloporus undulatus
CTTCCTTCCTTCCTTCCTTCAAAGAGATTTTGAAGAGGCCGCAATGGAGCCCGGGAAAGGCAGGAAAGAAAGGTTCTGCTTTGGAAATAGTCTCTCTGTGTATACTGTAAGTATATAGATATATATATGGATATATACAGATGTATGTGTGTTTGCCTCTGCTCTTCTTATGGTTGGTAATGGAGCTGACGACAGAAGAAAGGACAGAAGAAAGGGTCAGTTTTGTGCAAATTCACAAGTTCTGTGCATCAAAGAGTCCAGTGTGTTGAAATAGTTGAAATTGTTTAATCCATTTTTAGTACTGGGATCGGGAGGGGGGTAGGCATAGGGATTGATTTCTTTTGGATTTTATTGTGACCTCGATGTATTTTATTGTTGTAACCAGCACAGTTTCTCCTTCATAGAGCGGGCTAGAAATAAAACTTTTCTTATTATATTATGCTGGCATCCAAATCGGCTCGTATCTCATGTGTGTGTTTGCCTTTGCTGGTCTTATGGCTGGGAATGGAGCTGAGGACTGAAGAGAGAAGAAAGTGTCAGTTTTCTGCAAATTCACAATTTTTGTGCATCAAAGAGTCCAGTGTGTTGAAATAGCAAAGAACTTTATTGAAAACACATAGTTAGAAAATACAGTATTTAAGCCAGAACTGCCCTCCCCAAGCCAAAGAATATATTGAAACCCCAAAACCTAAAACTCCACCTTCTACCAAAACTAGCCCCCACCTACAATCCCCACCATCTATCCCCCATTATTAACCAGCCCTACTTTGCTATCCTTCTCACACGCACAATCTCTCCCTGCCCCAGACATTCGAAGAAACTAGCTCCCATTCTGTTACTGCAGGTCCCCAACTTTCTTCAGCCAACATCCCACAAATTCCAAATGCTATCATTGCTATTCTAGTCAGCCGCAACAAATCCCAGCCCCCCATTTAGCTAACCTTAACCACGACCCACAATCCCCAGCCTAATTTATAACCCAAAGCAATTCTCTATACTAGTAGCAATTAAAACCTAAACTTAACAAAACATAACTTTAAAACATAAACAGACATATGGACACAAAAAATGTACAAATAAATTCATAAGGGCTTTTTAGCACCGCTGGATTGAAAAAATATTTTTGTACAGTATTCCATCTTTACAAAAATAATCTTTGTTCACTTCTTAGATTTGTGTGGCTCCTCTCCTGTGTGGCTTTTCTGGTGACGGAATAGGCCTGGCCTCCAAGAAAAGCATTTGCCACAATGCTGGCATTTGTATGGCTTCTCTCCTGTGTGGATTCTCTGGTGTGTCATTAGGACTGACTTCCGAGAAAAACATTTCCCACAATGCTGGCATTTGTAGGGCTTCTCTCCTGTGTGGACTCTCTGATGTCTCACTAAGTCTGCCTTAGTAGAAAAACAGTTCCCACAATGCTGGCATTTGTAGGGCTTCTCTCCTGTGTGGACTCTCTGGTGTGTCAGTAGGTTTGACTGCCGAGAAAAACAGTTCCCACAATGCTGGCATTTGTATGGCTTCTCTCCTGTGTGGACTCTCTGATGTCTCACTAAGTCTCCATTCAAACAAAAGCATTTCCCACAATCCGGGCATTTGTATGGCTTCTCTCCTGTGTGGCTTCTCTGGTGTGTCAGTAGGTTTGACTGCCGAGAAAAACAGTTCCCA
>NW_024824129.1:0-1665 GCF_019175285.1 Sceloporus undulatus
CGAAGCAGCTTTATTTTGGCAGTCTGTAACAGGCCATAGTTTATTGTCGCACCAGAGCTCTCTGACAGAGAAGGCTAAAAGTCTCATAAAACTACAGTTCCCAGAATTCCCTAGCCAGGGCAGTCAAAGTGGTCCCAAACTGGATTATTTTTGCAGTGTGTTTTGAATCAAAGATGCTGTTCAGTGTTGTCACTGTATTTTCAGATTACTGACACAGAATCCCCTTTTCAGCTCAACCTGAAGGACTCAAGAATTCCCGGCAAACTATCTGCTCCAAGGACACTGTTCCACTATTCACATGTGAAAAGATAGATTTCACACAGGCACACACATACACAATCACCCTGCTCACACCGAACATATGTGCTCATCAGGTGTAGGCAAATAGATAGAGGGAGATAATAAGAAGCTTCCAGTTTTCTTCTATACATTTAATCTGAAATATCTTTATGGTATTTTCACATTCACCAAGTATGTTGTAATCTGGGGGGAATGTCTCTGCCACACAACCTTGCAAAATGGAATCAGTAACAGTTTGCTTTTTAGTCCAGAACAAATTCTCTTCCAAGAATATGTTTTTTCCCACAGCAACTAGCAACCCTTTTCCAAAAAACTTGACATGTCATTATAGTGGCCTGGAAAAAATTCTCATAAACTGTTCAGAGAAAACCATCATTCTATTTAACTAATAACAAAAGGGAAATATTTTTCTATATCCTTCTATATTTTATTCTTTATTGTCTTCCAGTGAGACTCCATATGGACAACTGTGGGAGCAAATCCTTCCCTATCTGCTCTTTTTGGCAATCTAGGCCCAGCCAAGAAGATGTTGGCTCCATTCGGAAAAATGCACAACTAGTGCTTGGAAAGTTATTTTTGAAATGTAAATGGCTACAGTTCTATGCTGCTCCCAGAAACTGGTTATCTTAACAGTTTCAATTTTGAAGGGGTGCATTTCCCATTTTAAAAAGTTACATTTTTATTTTTAAAAAACTTGATTTCTACAAGCAGGTGGTCTGTGGTTCAAAAAATACATGCTCCTCCTATCTACCCAACACCCTCCAAAGGATAAAGGGTAGCTGTAAAAGCTAACAGTTGGATGATGTGATACTGTTCGTTCAACATTTGATGAGCTTATATCTCACAAACTCCACAAGTAATTAAAACAATTGCAATTACACCATGAAAGGAATCAAGTTGCCTTGTCTTCCATTACAATTTTAATGCAATGTCTTCTTTACTGAAGAAAGGAATTAAAACTGCAAGTCAGTAAGAATGATATTTGTAACTGGTTACTTCCAAGCTCTGTGCACAACCACAATCGGTTCTCAGAATCACTGCCACAGGGTAACAATTTCCCCCCTTTTAAATGTAAAATATGACTTGAAGCTTAGGTTGTTCAGCATCTCTGAGATGAAGCAGAACATAAAACAAACAGATAATTTTAATTGCAGTAAAGCTAAATGTTTCCCTTTGACAAAGTAGTCATGTCCAACTCCAGGGGGCAGTGCTCATCTCTATTACTAAACCAAAGAGCCAGCATTGGCAAAGACTACTCTGTGGTCATGTGGCCAGCATGACTGCACAGAACGTTGTTTCCTTCCCACCAAAGTGGTACCTATTTATCTACTTGCACTTTTACATGCTTTTGAACTGCTAGGCTGG
>NW_024824130.1:0-359 GCF_019175285.1 Sceloporus undulatus
TCTGTATTGTAATTTATCTTACTTAGAGCCCATAGAGACAGGCCAAAATAAAGCTGCTTTGGGTCACTTTGGAGGCATGCTATTTAAATGATGCATGTGTCCTAAGAGGCCAGAAGCCATGACAAAGCCATGCTACAATCCTAAGGACTGGAGCGCAGCTTTGGTGCAGCTTCTGGCCTCTTAAGATGCATGTGTCATCTGAACAGCATGCCTCCAAAGTGACCTGAAGCAGCTTTATTTTGGCCTGTCTGTTCAGGCCCATAATTTACTTTTATACAGTGGTACCCCGGGATACGAATTGATCGCGTTACGAAATTTCCGGGATACGAAAAAGTTAGATTGGAAAAAACTGTTCCGGG
>NW_024824130.1:459-1082 GCF_019175285.1 Sceloporus undulatus
GGATCGCGTTACGAAATTTCCGGGATACGAAAAAGTTAGATTGGAAAAAACTGTTCCGGGATACGAAGGTTTTTTCGGGTTACGAATTTTTTTTCGGCGCGAAATTCAAACGCGCGGCTTTCCAGCGCTAACGGAAAGCCCTTTTCGGGTTGCGAAATGCATCGGGTTACGAACGGGGCGGCGGAACGAATTAATTTCGTAACCCGAGGTAGCACTGTAATTGGGACTGGAGTGCGGGAGGGAGGGTTAGGGTTTGGCTATTATTTTAAATGTATAGTTTACACATGTTGTATTTTATTACTCTTTCATGTAACCCACCTTGATTCCTTCAGGAAAAGGTGGGATCCAAATAAATTATTATTATTATTATTATTATTATTATTATTATTATTATTATTATTATATTCCCCCTGAGTTAGAGGGCATAAGAGTGGAGTGGAGTCATCACTGTTGTATATAATGATGCAGAAATGCATCAATCAGCCTTCAAAGGAGAGAGAAGGAGATGACATTGTAGATTCTTTTCTGTGTATTAACTGAACTTTGGATAGAGTAGAAGAATGTAAATTGAGTAACAGGATAGAAGTGTAGTAGTAAAGTAAATATGAAATAGAGAAAGAAAG
>NW_024824130.1:1182-1665 GCF_019175285.1 Sceloporus undulatus
ATAGAAGTGTAGTAGTAAAGTAAATATGAAATAGAGAAAGAAAGGAAAGTTATGATACATGGTAAAGTATAGAATAAATTAGAAGTAAGGAAGCTGAAATAAGATCTTCTTTCCTATTCTTCTAGAAGTGAGACAGAAAGGGAGAAAGAAGATAGAGGTGGTAAACAGAGAGTTATGTGTGTAGTTGAAGTTATGTGTAAGTGTAGAAGGTAGAGGTTATAGTTGGGTAGAGTGGAATGATGAGAAAGAGAGTGGTACAGTTGTGAAGGAGAGAGAGAGAAAGGAGGAGAGAGGTGGAAAGAATGAGAAAGAAGGGAGTAGGAAGGTAGGTTGACATGCGGTTTAAAGAATAGAGGAGGTAGGAAGGAGAAAGTGTAGATGGAAGAGGTAGATGGTAAAAAAAAAAGAACAAAAATAAGAAAAAGTGTGATGTATGTTTGAATTGTAATTTTATTGATTGTATGGTTGTTTATTCTGAAAATA
>NW_024824131.1:0-1665 GCF_019175285.1 Sceloporus undulatus
GGCCAACCCGTATTGGACCTGTTCGCCTCCCCCGCCAATGCCAAGACACCCAGGTTTCTCTCCAGGTTTCAAGCGGAGGGAGCCGAGGGAATGGACGCCCTAACTACCCCTGGCCACCGGGCCTCCTCTACGCGTTTCCCCCGACTCCGCTGCTCACAAAACTCCTAGCCAGGATACGCAGGTCCAACTCGCAGGTTATCCTGGTGGCTCCAGCTTGGCCGCGACGACCCTGGTTCTCAGAGATCCTCGCCATGGCGTCTCAGGGCTTCGCCCTTCCTCTCAGGACAGACCTTTTCTCACAAGGACAGATCCATCACCCAGACCCAGCCTGGCTACGGCTTCACGCCTGGAAATTGAACGCCAAATGTTAAGCGAATACGGATACTCCCCAGAGGTGGTTGACTCCATCCTCTCATCGAGACACCAGTCCACAAATAGGATCTACGAATACACCTTCAGGACATTCAGAAGGTGGTGCAAGCGCAATAACAAAGACTTCATCAAGGTTTCTGTTCCGACGGTGCTCCAGTTCCTTCAAGATGGGGTTCTCCAGGGCCTGCGGCCCAACACCACCAAGAGACAACTGCCAGCCATCACTTCCATCCTGCCCCATAAGGTGGCGGCCAGGATATCCCAACACCCCCATGTCCGTAGACTGCTAAAAGGGGTTGCCAACAAGACGCCTCCAACCAAACATAGGTTCCCATCATGGGACCTTCACCAGGTCCTAAAGGCCTTGACTGTCTCTCCGTTCGAGCCACTGAGGGAAGTACCCCTCAAGTTCCTAACTCTCAAGACGCTGATGCTAACAGCGCTGACTTCGGCAAGGCGTGTGTCGGAGATCGGCGCCCTCCCATCCGCAAAGAGCTGCTAGTTATCAGGCCAGACTCTGTTCTTCTGAGACCGGATCCAACCTTTATCCCTAAGGTTAACTCTGTCTTCCACACCTCCCAAGACATCGCCCTCCCGTCCTTCTGCCCTAGGCCCTCAAATGACTTGGAAAGGTGTTGGCATATCCTAGATGTTCGTAGAGCCATAAAAGCCTACCTCAAGAGAACGGCCTCATTTAGAAAGTCTGAGGCACTTTTTGTTTCCTTTCGGCCTAACTCTAAGGGCAAGAAAGTGTCAGTGTCTACCTTGGCGAGTTGGATCAAACAGTGCATAGTTCAGTGCTATAGGTCACTAAATCTACAACCGCCGGGAGACATCACCGCCCACTCGACGAGGAGTGCGGCTACTTCCACAGCCCTGTCCACCAACGCTCCGCTGGCTGAGATTTGCAGGGCCGCCACTTGGAAGTCCCCGTCTACCTTTACCAGACATTATAAGCTGGACCTCTTCCAATCGGCAGAGGCGGCCTTTGGCTGGAGGGTTTTACAGCAGGTGGTGTCAGATCCGCCCTCCGCGCCAGATAGCCCTCCCTAGTATCTGGTCTGCTTTTCTAAATCCCAAGATCAGGATGCTCGGCCCCTTCTCTGCTGTTAAATGGAACGTTGGACTTACCTGAAAGACATCCCTTTACAGCAGAGAAGGTCCGAGTATCCTCCCCACCCTATTCTGCCTACTGGCACGGGTGAGCGGGATATAGTTTTTCTCTAGACCTAAATGTTTCTCTAGGGTGTTTCGGCTTCAAATTGACTGGGGTCTCCTGGGTGGCTCCGTCCG